>NC_040884.2:20885941-21168441 GCF_900634795.4 Betta splendens
TCAGTTTTCTGGTTCGATCATCGGTCCAAGACTTGGACGCAATTTCATCCTGTTTTTACTGTGGCATCAATCACATCTTATTTACTCCCTTCCCTGTATTACTTACAGACTGTGGACATCCATAAAGAGAAGGTGGCCAGGCGGGAAATTGGGATCCTGACCATCAACAAGAACACGGCGAGGACCCATAAGATCATAGCGCCAGCCAACATGGAGCGGCCGGTCCGGTACATCAGGAAGCCCATCGACTACAACGTGCTGGATGACGTTGGCCATGGTGTAAAGGTATGCACTGTTTATCGTGTTTCATTTCTACCATGTCCATTTCTCTTTATTCTCCCCTCCTCCTCTTCTCTCTACCTCTTTTCTTGCACACAGTCCATCTCTTGTGCTCTCGCTTTCATCATCCCCCTCTGACCCTGCAGGAACATGAACAGTGTGGGTTGGTGGGAATAAAATGTCGGTGGAAACGAACTAAGGAAAGTGCTTTCAGAAAGCAGCTGTGAAATTGGTGAGCGGAGACGAATTTGCGAGACGTTTTTAAAGGCACTCAGGCAAAGAGCAGCTAATTTTATTCTCAAATTTCACATCAGTAGAATCTGAAAGAGGAAACGCTGATTAAGACCTTCACTCCCTCTCCTGCCGTTTCGATTCACTTTAGGGGTCAAAGGATTGGTTTGACAGTGGCGCTAATGACATAATTTCCCGGTGGCCACAGGCTTTTTGGCGATTCCCATCTTCCCCCTTGAACATCCTCTGCCCCATCAATCAGCCAATCAGTTGCAGCTGTCAGACAGATGGGATTAGACGCCCGCCATTACCATCCCAGCAGCGTCACAGGCATTGATAAGGCTCCTTAAAAGCCACTGTGCCAATCTCAATCCATTGTGTAGAGATTACACAACTGTTTCTCATTAAATGTACCATTCTTATTTTTATATTCTTATTTATTTTTGCATGCAAACTAATGAGATTCATTAGGATTTGCTCGTTATGAGGATGATAACTGTGAAAACCTGCCGATGCGTCACTCTGGGTCTAATCTCAGTGGACATTCTTGTTTTTAAATGTCGTTATGCTGCAGGTTGTTAGTGGATTTATGTGGGTTCTGTCACTCATCTGCTCGACTGTGACAGCCCAAAGTTAGTCAATATTCGCCGTCAATACTCCATATTAATTCATATGGTATGCTGTGATGGCTGCTGTCAGATTCTAGGCTTACTGACCAAGATCAATGCTTAATGGGAGACTAGATCATGTCTACTGGGTCCAGTTAGTTGTGAAACATACAAGTGTTTAAATTGACTTAAATGTTATGCTAGTCTAGGTAGTAATTATGTTATTTGCAAAGTAATAAGAAAAAGGGGAACTGGGAGAAAGGAGAAGGTGAAGTTCGTCACTCATAACTGGACTTTGCTCTGAACACTGCAGCCTTATACGAGTAATAAGTGGAATCACACAGATTGAGCCAATGCTGCCTCTCAAGGCGTTCAGACGGTGACACAACAATGAAAGATGAGATTTAGTCCTCCAGTCAGCTGATGCCTAAACTAGTCAGCAGAGCTTTTAGGGATCCTATGGTGATGCTGTTGGGTGCTGTCTGAATTGCCGTGGTGTCAGTTATGAGTTGTCGTCGTTAGCTCAAAAATTATTTGTACTCTTTTTAGTCAAAGAAAGCTTGACTCCTTTTTCAACCAATCTGTAGCTGAGCTACAGCCTTTTCCAGGAATATAAAGAGGCAGAAGTAAGTATTGGCATTTCTAGCGTGACCCATATTAGAAATTGAATCTGGCCAAGCTTTGATTCTCTGCTGTGAAATTTACCTTTTCACGGATGCACTCAGAGGCGTTTTCTGTTATAAAAGGGCAGAGATTACTTTGACAGAGCTAAACCGTGAATTTAGCTTTCGGTTTCATTTTCTCTGGTTCTCCTGTCCAATGACGCTGCAGTGCTTTCTGCAAAGCCCACCAGAGACGCTGCATTATAGATGAGCCACTTGACTCCGAGGTTGTGAGCGCTGGCTCTGTGTTTTCTTTGACAACTGAGGAGGAGGATTTTAGGATTGTGTTACAATTATGTTTACTTCAAACCTTAGGGGGGGTTTAATTAACAGAGGATCTCAGAAGCTGCTTGTACATTGACGTTGACTGGTTTGTTTGGACATGGCCCTTTTGACATGACCTGTTTCTGTCTCTGTTTGTTTTTTTTTTTTCTTCTTTCACAACACTCAGTGGCTAAAAGCAAAGGTAAGTCTGGTTTGTCACATCACCCATTTGACTGTATTAGCCATAGATCCATTTACTCCCTTTCACAGCAAACCTGATTATTGTGGCTTCCCACCTCACCCCCCATTAACTGACTTGTAGTCCTGTTAGTGACAGTGTGAGTAGCTGTAACACCCTCCTTGTCGTTTACTTTACATATTGTATAGTTGTCCATTTAATATCCTGCAATTTATATAAAATGTTTATAGGCTTCCCAGATAGCTCAGCTCAGTAAAGATGACAAATTAAACACAAGCTGGGTTTAGACTCCTCAACCCTTCCCAGTCTCCTTACTGGACATCGTCATATGGGCAGCCTATAACCAGTTTTCTTATTTTACTTATGGCTGTTTGTTATTAATACCCACAGTTTATGAAGGGATTTGTTTGTTAAATATGCAGCTTGAGTTACGTTTTTCCTTCTGACCGCAGCAACATGGAAACAATCAGTCGATCAGAGCAGGAACGCTGTCGAGGACCAATCCGCCCACGCAGAAGCCACCCAGTCCTCCCATGTCAGGGCGTGGCACACTGGGGTAAGCCTTCAGTCACCATGACAGAAAGCTAGGCCTGTAATTACCAATCATGTGATGGGCTCTTATGGGGGCCATTAGAAAACACACTGCGTGGAAACTACTCCAAGATTTCAGGATACCCCTGGATGTGTGCTGTTGCGATGGTTGTAACTTTCGTGGACTTGCACCAAAAAGAGGACAAACCCGAACGTAAAATGATCCAGTTGTCTGCTGGTTCCTACCTGTACTATTCTTGATGGTGCCCGTGCTCAGCTGGTGACACTAATCACATTAATTCCTAGGGGAAACTGTGCTGTGCTCGCCTCCAATCTGCAGCACACAGCTGTGTCAACTGATGGGCTTTGCAAAGCTCTGGTGAGCAGGCATGATCGGTTTATCCCGTTTACCCCTCCAGGCGCAACACGCCCTACAAGACCCTGGAGCCTGTGAAGCCGCCTACGGTGCCCAACGACTACATGACCAGCCCTGCCCGGCTAGGCAGCCAGCACAGCCCGGGACGCACGGCGTCGCTCAACCAGAGGCAACGCACGCACAGGTAGACGAGAGGTCCACACACACAAACATCACATGCTGATAGCTGCACATATGTATGTGTGTATATATATATATGTGTGTGTTAGTTATTTCTAACTCTTAAAAGCGCAGTGAATGTGTGCTCACTTTCACCCTACCCCAGTTTCTGACGAGGCCTTAATATCTATAAAAGCCCTTGATGCAGAGAGCTGTTTCAACAGCAACAGTCAGAGCTCGAACACGGCTCCTGAAGAATGTCCTGCACACATCGCCACGCAGGGGAAGCAGGGGGGACTTTCAGCAAATTTGAGTTATGAGTGCGTGAAGTGGCCTCATTAGCTAAAAAGCCCGTTATGCTGACGGTGATGCTCATAAATATCATTTTTTACATTTCCCCTCGCAGCTTCTTGCTTCTCAAGAAGTTTCTTCGACTGAATTAATCCAAGCCAAACTTCTTGTAATTAGCGGTTTCAAATGCTTGAAAGCTGCTGAGTAGCAACGAAGCGACAGCTGTTTATCATCCTCCCAGTGTCCCTGTGACAAACTGATGCTGTCCTCCGAGTCCGGCTGGACCCGCTGTGCTTCAGCTAATATTACTGGAGCATTGCAATTTCATTACACAGGCCTGACGTCAGCTGTGCTTATTCAGCTCATCTGTCTGAGGTCTAAATTCAATACAAGCATCTGCAGGGTGCTCATTATTACGTCATATTACTCTGTGGTGCAGATTACACTGTCATGCAGGTGTCGTCTTGAGAAAACACGATCATTAATGTAAGTGTAGCTGTGCTAGTATAAATCTGCCTGGCTTAGGCATCCGAATGAACCAGGATGCATTTAAGAGTGTCAGTTCTGGAACAAAATGCATATATTATTTAAAAAAAGAAGTAGCTGTCCAATGTAATTCATTCTTCTTTTCAAGTCAGAGGCTTATCTGCCTCCACTTTCTCAGTGTTGTGCCAGCTGTTCCTTCACAGCAACCGCCAGACTTCCTCCTTTGCACAGTTCTACCCTTTCCTTCCTTCTTCTTTTTAGTCCATTTTAAACCAAATAAGAAGCAAGTAGTTAAAGTACTTAGTGGTGCTTCAGTGGTCAATGGGTTGAGGCCACTAGGGGCCACCAGGGCCCCCGCGGTTCATGTTCATGGGCTAACCAGGGCCTTTAAATTTGAATTCCCATTTCTCTGCCATAATGTAATGTCATAATCAAAAAGTAATTAAATTTAATAACTTACCAGTGCGTGAAATACCCAAAGACAATTTGATGCCACACTGAGTCATTTCCAATTGACTGCAAACACTGAATCCAAGTAAGATTTGAAAATACTAATTATACAGTTATATAAATGTAGAGTATACAAAAAACCTTGCTCTGACCCAGTTTGACTGACTGTTTTTATTATATATGAGACAGGAAGGTGGAGTACTAGAGATGGAGCTGGGTGCCTTCATTTCACAGAAAGCGTTTTGAAACAAAGCTAAAGGCGGGAATGAGATAAATGGGTTAGCGAAGGAATGGGTAAATTGGAGAGGGATTAGATGGATGAATCCAAAACATGCAGATGCGGGGGGTTGGCGTAAGGCGTTCCCTTTTAAAAGAGGGTTGACACGTTGTTTAGTCTCTATCCCCACACACGCTTAACCCCCACTGTCATAACATCCTTCAGAGGGGTAACCCTTGCTTCATGTGACTCTAGAGCCCCAGGGCTGAACTGACACAGATCAGAGAGGAAGAGAGGGCAGAGGGGGCTGATGAGATGGGGGATAAAGGCATGCGGGGGGGAGGTGGGACTGAGCAGGGCCTCAGTGGGATGTAAAGACTGAATCAAGGGGGCTAGAGGGTGAGGAGATTGGGAGGCGAGCGGAGTACTGCACCCCAGGTGGTGAGGGGGTGAGAGGACAAGGTCAGAGGATTGTCGGGGGGGAGAGGAAGATCAGTTGGTGATCTGGGATGAAAGAGAGAGAATAAAGGGGTGGGGCTGGAGTCAAAACCAGGATCAAGGGAAACTGGAAGGGGGGGCGGGGGGTTGTCTAGATGAGCTAATGATCAGTGAGCCCAGGGTCAGACACAGGGTGAAACAGCGCTTATACAGGCTATGGTTGGACCAAAGTATCTACAATGTAGTGCATGAAAAGTTGCTTTATATTTAGCCCAGGATTAAAAATAAAGACCAAGATCTTCACAGAGAGAGAGAGAGAGAGAGATGTGTAACTGGAAACGAGTGAGGAACACTTTAAATCACAACACATGCATGTGACCTCCTGCTGCAGTCTGAGCAGGTCGCCCTGAATAAAGCCATGTCCTATTTCTCCCCTCTCGCAGCGGAAGCAGCGGGGGCAGTGGCAGCAGGGAGAACAGTGGCAGCAGTGGAATTGGCATTCCCATCGCAGTGCCTACACCCTCCATCCCCAACTCTGGACCAGGTGAGCGCTGACCGTTGGGACTGACGAATACGTACAATAACCAGGCGCTGCCTGACGAGGTGTAATGTCCTGTTTGCAGATAGCGGGACCACGCTACACAAAGCCTATGTTTACCAGACAGGGATTATGCAGATCCATTGTGTCCTAAGCACAGCTGATTCTCTGGCCTACTGTGTAAATAGGCCAAGCTGCATTAGGCCTGCTGCTGTGCAGTAAGACATAACACATACATGTAGTACCACACCATGCTAAAGACATGCCACTAACAGAGGATCTGAGCTGAGGGGGAAATATTTAGGTTTGAGTAGTATCTGGGCCAGTACCGTTGGACTAACCACAGCTCTGCAAGATGGTCACCATGGTAACGCTCAGTTACCCCCCTCTTTGAGTAAAGTGATGTGACGTTATGTAAGAGCGCAGCGGTGCAGAAGGACAGACTCTGTTGCCTCTGCTGGAAACAGCTACTAATGTAAACACTCCTTCCAGTCCCACCCATGTTCGCTCCCCCGGGAGCTCCTCCGCCTCCCCCACCCCCTCCTCTTCCTCCGCCCGCTCCTCCGATGGCCGGCCTCGCCCCCCCAGCACCACCGCTGCCCCCGTTAGGTGAGACTCCTCGACCTTTTGAGGTCGCTCCAGTCGCCTGTGCCGTCCGGAGGGTGGCCTATTAACGCCTCTAATGGTCTTTATGATGGAGATACATGATTAAAGGTGTCAAAGGTCTGGATGGATGGATGTCTGAACTTTGGTGCACACTGCAAGCAAAACAAAACAAAACACGGAGCAAAGGTTTGACCAGATAACGTGACATGATTATGTCAAGCATTAGTGAAGTAATTAACAGCAGCCACTTCCTCCTCAGATGTAAATGTATGATTAAAGGAATAAGGAAGGATGGTAATGAGACCTCTCAGGCTGTTGACCCATGTGGTTGCTTGCAGTGTGAACACAACCAGCTGCACATTTTGGGTTTTAAGCAGAAAGCGGTGTCTTTTTATGGCAACGACTTAGATAACGTTTCCGCTTTCCTCTCGGTGGTGGTGGTTCTCTATATATTAATCCTCCACAGGTCAAAGAAGCCTCACTTCACTTCAATCTTGTTAGTAGTAATGGTATAAGAGATATAACAGCCGGTAATGTTTTTATAGATAATGAAATAATTAAATTAAAAAAAACCTTTTGAGGCTTCTTTTGCACAAGTACAGTATATCATATGTTAATTTAATTTCTTTTACCCTTTTTTTGAAGTTAAAGCTGCATTTGGCACAAGTTCCAGCCCAGTTCAAAGACCAAGATCCAGTTAAAGGCAGTTACAGCAGCTGTTTGATGCTAAATAATGTAAATGTTAACACATGCCTTGCATTATTGTAAATTAACTACTGGATACCTTCACACAGATGTCAGATAACGTGACCCACTTCAGTGCAGCAGAAGTTCAGTTTTGCCTAATGCAGCTTTAATTTCCTTGTTGTATTTGCTATATAACACTGGGTTCGATTTGCCATCGGCGCTGCAGGAATGAAAAGCATCCGGCCGATTGACTAATGTAAATGCGTGTGTGCGTGTGTGTGTGCGTGTGTGTGTGCGTGTGTGTGTGCGTGTGTGTGTGCGTGTGTGCGTGCGTGCGTGCGTGTGTGCGTGCGTGCGTGTGTGCGTGTGTGCGTGCGTGTGTGCGTGTGTGTGTGTGTGAAAATTCTCGTGTTTTATTGCTGCTCATGTTTGATTTCACACTCGCTCAATCGAAATCTTTGCTCTATGTACTTTTTTTGGTGACTATGAAGAAGTTTGTTTGGTCCTGTGTTCTTTGAGTCGATACTTCCTTTGGTTCCACCCATCAGCGTCCCAGGAGACGCATCGTGCTACTGTATCTAGAAATATGAACAGGAAATGCTTGCAGAGACCAGCCTTCCTCCTCCCCCGCTTCTCCTCCATCTCTGGTTTTTGGTCTTCATAGCCGTCAAATAATCTAGCACATTTAATGTAGCTCTTGTTGTGAAGAGGTCATTTTGGTTGTGTGTAGATTGTCCATGAGAAGAGTGAAGAAGCCATCGACACTGAAACCACTTTTCTCTTGAATTTATTCCACCTTTTTATAAAATCTGTTTAACTGTGTTCTTGAATAACACTGTGGTTCCTCCCCTTTCAAATAATTGACTTTGTCCTTCCAGGAGGTGCAGGTGTCCAATCAGTACCTAAATGCTTACATTATGTCTTACGGTGATGATTCATGTTTTGGGTGCTTCCCGTTTCCATCTCCTCTGTCTAATCCCTCTCTGGCCCTGCCTGCATTTCTTCTTCTTCCCTGTCTTTGGGTATTTCTAGCCGTGGCCCCTGGGCCTGGTCTGGGCCCCGCTCCAGTGTCCCAGTTTGGAACCATCTCGCGGCAGATTTCGCGGCACAACTCCTCCAATTCCTCTGTCTCTATGGTTTCTGCCACGGGCACCTACCGCCGGGCGCCGTCGGTCACTTCCCAGTTCTCCTTGCAACAGCAACAGCAGCAGCTACAGCAACAGCAGCAGCTACAGCAACAGCAGCAGCTACAGCAGCAGCAGCAACAGCAGCTTCACATTAATGGAGGCACGCCAGGCTATGGTCAGAACTCAAGTAAGGCCCTTCTGTCTCCAGTTGCAGCCAAAATCCTAAACTGTCTACGAAACACAAACATATCAGCTTTTTCTATGCACAGTCACAAACTGAAGTAAACATGAGTCGAGTCTTCCCTGAAAAGTAAAAATAAAATATTTTACAGACTTTTTAGAATAGACTCTATCCACATAGCAGATATTCAGATGATTAGTACTTTATCGACAGGTATGAAAGTGGAGTTCTGGTACTTGAGGCACCGACTGTAATGTGTTCTGCCACTGTTGATCAGTATCCAGTTTAGGACCAAGGTCTCCACAATTCTTTATCTGGTCTTGAGTCTTACCAGGAAGTGCAGCTGAGGCTGAGACATCAAAGGCAAACAGTGCCTCCCTGTGGTCATTGTCAGCATTTAGCGCTTGGAATGAGTGGTAGCTGACTAAAAGCAAACATAATGTGCAGTTTATCCTCCAGCCTTCATTGACACTGTGTGAAATCCCCTCACAGTCGATGAACCTATCAACCTCTCAACATTTGGCAAATTTTATTTAAATAATCGATTGGCAATTTCCTCTAAAACATGTTCAAATATGTGTTTGTTTCTTTGTCACTGTTGTTTGCTTGGTCTCGGGGAGCACACTTCTATCATCTGTATGTTTCTGGTGATTGACTTTGCTTTTTTATGTCACTCTCTGTCGCTGTCTTTCTCTGCGCCGGCTTTCAGTGTCTATCGCTCCTCCTCCTCCCCCAATGCCCCAGCTGACTCCACAGATACCTCTGACTGGCTTTGTGGCCAGGATGCAGGAGAGCAGTAAGTGAAGCGCAGACATACTTTCCTCCTTTGCAGTGCCAATTATTGGCATATCTGCATCACCCAGCATCCAGCATGCATTGCGCCCGTTGGTCCTTTTCCTTTGTTTAGATTGACCAATACTGATGTAGTTCAGCAGTAGTGACTGATGTTTGCATCAGTTACGAGTTCCTTTTTCTAGGGTTAAATTCTCACGTTTTAGATAGACATTTTTTTCTTTAAGCCCATGAACCATTTGAGATGCATGCGTTACCGTATCTCGTCCCAGAAGAAGCCGCTTGATGATTTCTGCATGTCATTATTAGTTCTGCATGACTCAGCTCTTCAGCACTCTCTGGCATTGACCGGTGCAACCTTCCACTCTGATTGCCTGCGTGTGTCCACCAGTTGCAGATACGCCTACTCCGCCTCCTCCTCCACCCCCTGACGACATACCCATGTTTGACGAGGCTCCTCCCCCTCCACCGCCGCCACCACCAGTGGACTATGAGGAAGAGGATGCTGCTGTCGTGCACTACAGCGACCCCTACGCTGATGGGGACCCACAGTGGGCTCCCAAGAACTATGTTGAGAAAGGTGATAAAATCATAATTACGCTTGTTTTGTCTCTTAAGTTTTTCCATGTGACCCTAATGCCACGTCCTCTCTCTTCAGTGGTCGCCATCTATGATTACAGCAAGGACAAGGACGATGAATTGACCTTCATGGAGGGGGCAATCATCTACGTCATCAAGAAGAACGATGACGGCTGGTTCGAGGGCGTTTGTAACGGTGTCACCGGCCTGTTCCCCGGCAACTATGTGGAGCCCATCATGCACTACGCCGACTGAAGGGACCTGGCCGTAAAAGTCTATTTATTCAGTCATATCATAATTCACTAAACCTGATGGCACCGATCTCGACTCCAGATACACACAGACATAAATGTACCGTCCCCTTCGATATGACGGAACGTCCTTTCCTCGCTGATGGCAAATATAATGAAACGTAATATCTGATTGGTTTATTTTGGTGTTATATGGGTGAGCAGGGGAAATCTATGGAATATATATAAAAAAAAGGACTGCATGTGCTCACAGGTTGGCTTGAAGGATATGCATCTGGGCCAGATAAGGAGTTGATGTAAGGGTATTTAACATCGTGTACGCACCTTCAGTCAAAGTGTTTGTACTGTCAGTTGTATATAACGTGAGCTGCAGCCACTTGGGTTTATGTCATGTAAATTCAGTGAATGTCGATCATGATAGTTTATTAGCGGTGCCCTCCTCAGATCCATATGAGCAGATACTGTATATGGTGTTTTCAAAGACGGTTATTCCTGAGAATCAGTCCCGCCATAAAAGCATGCAAAGTTTAAAAACCTAACGTTACCTTGAGTTTGTTGCCATTATGTTGTAAATGTATTTACCTTATTTCATTTTTAATCTATTACTGAACTTTTACATTTCAAGCTTTCCCAGAGTCTCCTATTAATTGCAATTTGTATTTAAACTTAAAATCTGAAAAATGTACTTTACTTTTTTACGCATTCACGCATTCACATCTATTTGAGGCAAGATAAGGCATTCCTTTAAAGATCCATTGAGATTATGCCGTATCACTGTTAGGTTTTATACTAACCCATACAATCTGTAGCGTCCGTCGGTAACTGGCAGTAACGGAGCGTTTCTGCAGTAGTAGACTGGAACTATCGCGCCTAACACTGCCATGTGACAATTCACATGAAATGTTGTTGATCAACATAAAACTCTAATACCTCCTCAGCAATCACCCGCCTGCTCAGAGCGTTCAATGTCCTTGGACTCAGAACACAAAATGCTCTGGGCTGCAACAGGGAACATGTTAAATCAAATCAGTCATTAGGTCTCGCTCAGGTCTTGGAATCATCTTTTGTCACTGTTGTCACTTAAACATCTAATACTAGTTTAACCTGCAGTGTTTTTGACCGCCTTGATACTTTCTGCCGATTTTTGCTTTAGTACTTCCAATAAAGATCCAGCTCAATGTCATTAGAAATGTTAAAATCTCTGCCCTTGTATATACATTATGTTGAATGAAAAATTAATGTACAGTGTTTTATAATAAACAATTCTACGTATAATGTGCACATTTGGTGACTTGAGAAAATGGAGGAAATATTTGGGTCAATAAAAAATGTTTATTAAGCACAGTAGTTGCAGATGTTAAGGCCTTGGTTGTAAGACAGCACTTTGCATATTACACAAGTTACCTCATTAAACAAGTTTGGCCTTTGAGTTGTGGACGGATCTCATAAAAGCTTGAGACTCACGCTGCTGACAAAGCATTTCCACCTCGTTGTGAGTTACATTGTTACACACCTCTGCAGCTCAGGACTAGTGTGTACCGTTTACTTACAGTTGGAGGCATGGGAGGCAAATTCAGTACTGTATGTAAAAAAATGTTTCAAATACAATGCACAATTCTTTTCCAAATCAAACTCAGGATTTTTGAATATCATCTGCACACACGTCAGATTGGCATGTCCTGGATTTTAGTTCAGATTTTGTCTCTGTTCAGAGACATCTCCTTGCCGTTTAAACTCCAGACAAACAAGTTTGTTCATCCAGACATGGCATGAAAATCTTCACCAGGGTTCTTTAGTAGCCAAACTCGCTTCTCTCGCCATCTTTTTCGTGACCCCAGCTTTCACAATGAACCGGGGGGGGTGACGTGCCTTTCCACACGCAGCTGCCTGAAGAGGTTCACTTGTCTCTGGTAAGCACCATCTCTGTGATCCTGATGAGGGCGTCTCTCTCCGGGGACGGCTGGAGTTGACTGATCTGCCTGATTGCTTCCTGACAGTAGCGCTGAGCCAGGTAGTTGGTCTGTTGCACACCATCGCTCTAAGAACAAGGCCAGGAGATAAGTGGTTGGTTGTGCTCAGGACTAAACAAACAATTGAACACAGCTGATGTTGTAAAAGGAACCTTGCACAGGCTGCATTTAATCTGCAAGAACCTGCAAACTAATTTCGTTGTTGGTTGTACCTGTAGGACGTACTGCCAGGCTCGATCCACATCTCCATTAGAGCTGAATCGTCTCATGATCATTGCATGAAGCTCTGGAAACTGAAGTGAAGACAAATATGGGTTAGACATTCTGTACTGGGGGAAGTAAACTTTATTTAGTCAGAAGCTGGACTCACCTGCTGACAAGCAAAAAGCACTGGTCCAGTGGCCAAACCCAATTTGAGATCTGCAGCAGAAGGCTTCCCCAACTGACTGGCTCCGGATGTGAAGTCTAAAACATCATCCACCAGCTACAGACAAAATGAAATAAGCTCTGGTTATTACTAGTTACTACTTCACATCCACATACAAAGAACTATAAGAACTATCTATAGAAACCTGCCTACCTGAAAGGCGATGCCGACATTCTTCCCATACTGGTAGGCTATTTCATGAACGTCAGGATCAGAATTGACCAGAATTGAAACCTTAACAAAAACAAAAGAACAGTCAGGAAAAACATATAGTGTCTAAAAAGAGTGTTTCCACCAGCTCTGGGATATTTGTAGAGACAGAACGTACATACTGCTTTACAACTGTTTGCTATGAGACTCGCAGTCTTCTTGAAGGTTTTCTCGAGGTAGTGCTTGAATCTTTCGTTCTCGTTCTCTTTGGAGCCCAGCTGCATGAATTCACCTGAAGGTGTAATTAGTATTGTGTGTTAAACAGTTTGAATGACTCCCACCAACTACCTGCATGTGCTTTTAAACACACACATACCTCGCACCAGGTCCTCTATCACCTGGGACAAGACCTTTACAACGGCGATGTCACCAATGCGAGCCAAGGCCATGGAGGCAGCCGAGAGAATGAAATCACCTGCCAAGATAGCCTGGAGGCACGAACCAACAGTCAAAATACGATGAGGCACAGATTGTGACACAAGACAAAGGCGGAGAGAGGTTTACTACCTTTCTTTCACCCCACACTTCATTGATGGTTCTCTTTCCCCTTCGTTTATCCGACCCATCTATGACGTCGTCATGAACCAGGCTGGCAGTGTGGATCATTTCAGAGATCATAGCGATGGCCCTCTGGCCCGGAAGCAAATCTCTACAAAGAGAACAGATGACTGGTTGCAGCATGTCACACAAAATATAATCCAAGATGGTGAGTCATAATCATAATATGGTGGTGATGGTGACTCATAACTCATAAAGTTACAAAGATTTATTACAGGGTGTTGAGAGTCTCTAACCAGTTCGTCACAGTTCTGTGGATTAGCTTTGCCTGTCAAAAGTGAAACCAACTGAGCTTGTGTCTTCTTACCCGGCTTTGTTGCTGTGTATGTTGAGGGCCCGGGCCATCAGCACAACTATCAGCGGTCGAATTGCTTTGCCTTTGCCATCAAAATAGTAGTCACACAGTGACTTCAGCTCCTCTTTGGATACAAACAGCTCCTGTGAAGCAGAGGAATGAAGACCCATTGTTTTAAGTCAGCCACAATAAACTACAGGAAATTATTCACTTGGTAAAATATCTGCATTTTAAATTTGAAATATTTACCTTTTTGATGTCATCGTACAAACTTGTTAGGTCTTTCTGCGCCAACGTGAACGGATCTTTTAGCTTTGCGTCACTGTGCGCCGTTCTGCAGGAGCAGGATCGTAATGTGGGACACAGCAGCCGAGATTTGTGTCTGGAAAGGACGACAGCTAAACATTAATCATGTGTAAAAAGGAAAGTGCAGAAAGACTGGAGCACTGTAGACCTGCAACAAACCAGCGATTTAGTCTTACTATCACTTCCAACTCACCTGGTGACAGATGACTTTAGGTTTAAGGGGTCCTGTGTTTTCTGGGTTTGTAGTGCAGACAGCTGCCTCTGAAACAACAAAGGCGCATGAAACCACAGTGAATAAGATTAACATCTGTATGAATATCCTGTGCTGCAGCATCTTAGTGGTGTTCACTTATGCCACCTGTAATATTGAGTTTAAATTGGCCCTTTTCTTGTGGACATCCTGTGTTGAGTCAAATGAATGAATGACCCTATGTGCAAAATCTAAATGAATGAGAATTTGTCCGAATTACTGTTAAGTGTTTACTGCACGACTGCCTAAGTTATTTACCCGGAAACATCAGGAAGACATCGTGACCTTTACGCACGAGGAGCCGGCTCCAGGTCTCAGAGCCGCATTAGTCCCTTTAGGGAAATATTAAAACGCGCACAGAAAAATCAACGCGTAGTGTTCATAATTCCATGGAGTTGAACTGGACCGTACTGGACCATACAGCGGCGCGGTGCGGTGCGGTGCGTGTGACCTTCCGCGGTGGTTTGACAGGACTTCCCTCTCAGCGTCCCGCTGGCTGCAGCTAAACTCACCTGGGCCCGTGGTCCCGAGCTCCAGGACGCCCGTCCGAACCATACCGACCTCCCATTAGAGCGGCGTCCGGCTTCGAACACACCCGGGCTCATGCAGGTTGTACTCCACCTACGGCAGAGCCGCCACCACGGAGCCGCCATGTTCTCCAGCCCCACGCATCGGACATGATCTGACAGATGACGTCACTGAGCCGGAAATCGGCCACCGGGCGCCTATTGATGACGTGTAATAAGGCTAAAGGTGTAGTATTAGGTTATGGATCAATTATACAATTACGTCTTTAATGTATTACATAATATATCATGATAAATAACAAATACATCGCTTTAACATTGTTTGTATTAATAAAATAATTCTCATTAAACATTTTTTACGGACTTCAGACGCTGTTTTTTAGTTGATGTTCACAATAGCACTCCGGTATTTATTTGATAAGCGGAATAATTCTGAAAATAATAAATGAATGGCTGAGGGGACTGACTTCTCATGATTTATCTGTCGTATGTCTTTCGCCCATTAGGTGGAGCTACAGCAGCGCATCCCGTCCTTCCCCTTTTACACTGGACACTGCAGAGGAGGCGGGTTAATGAGCCAGACCTTTATTGTGGGCCAGAGGTTAAAGGTCAGCTGTTCTTCTTAGAGGACACCTAGGTTCTGAAAAATACTACATTGAATGAAACGTAATGGACAGTTTTTCCATGCTGTCCCTGAAAAATATGTTCTGAAAACGTACTTGATCCAAATAATACTTAAACATTTGAAACCTACCCCGGGACGTACTTTTTCCAAGTACTAGAAGAATGGGTTGAATAGTATCTACAACCTCTCTCCATGAAAACAACTGACAATACATACAATTTACATGTACAATTTTACAAAAATCTTTGAAGTATGATGACAGCAACAAGTTAACATGTCAAAAACTGTACACAGACATGTTTCTGTGGTCTGATGATTTGTATTGCTCTTCATATGTAAATGGTTGTGGTTTTGAAAAAGTAAATTGTAACACAGTGTTTTATGCTAATCCTCTGCTTAGGTTAATGATTACCACCACGCTTCTTCTGCATGGCTAGCATCAGTTCTGACATGAAATCTCCTCCTCCTCCTCCTCCTCCTCCTCCTCCTCCTCCTCCTTGCACCGGTGTACTCCTCTTCGGTGGAGCAGGAGGCATCTTCTTCACTGATCCAGAGGGCTGCAGTGGCCTTGGGGTGGCAGCAGCAGGTGAAGGTGGTGGTGGTGGTGGAGGGGGAGCTCCAGCATTTGTAAACATTGGGGGAGGAGGCGGTGCAAACCCTGGATCAGGTGGTGGAGGTGGCAACGTATGGGTCATACCCCCAAATCCAGCTGCAGGAGGCGGCGGTGGTGGTAAAGAGCTCATAGGTGGAGGAGGTGGCAGGGAACCGAAGCCAGAGGCGGGAGGAGGGGGAGGAAGGAAGTCCGGTGGGGGCTCTGAGGAATCGTCCATCGGCGGGGGAGGAGGTGGAGGGGGGAGATTGTCCATTGCAGGTGGATGCTGGGGAAACTTGGACGGCAGGTTTCGCTTTGAGGCCGCAGCTTTTGGGGAACTCTTGGCGGCTAAAGGAGGTGGTGGAGGAGGGAGGATGGGGTCAGGAGGGGGAGGCGGGAGGAACTCAGTTGACAGGGGGGGTGGAGGTGGTGGGGGAAGAATCTCAGCTGATGGTGGAGGTGGAGGTGGAGGTGGAGGGGGGGCATTAACAAAGTCCTGTGGAAAGAGAACAGAACATATGAAAGTCTGTTAGGTTGGAGGGATTGGTAGCGTTTTACTGATGCATGATGGGAAATGTAGGATGCAGCATTTTTAACTTGACTCATTTACCTGAGACAGAGAACCTGTGTGGGGCGTGGTAACATATCCATTAGCGTGGCTCTCTGATTTAGCTGGAAGGAGACAAACACCCTGGTCAACACGTCGTACAGAGATATTAGCCTCTCACTGGCGTCACATGTACCACCTACCTTTGATGGTGGGCGAGGGCGTGGATGGGCTGGATGAGGACGCCGTGCTGCGGCTCGACCACACGGAGTTGACCGCCACCTTCTCTGCAGTTTTAAAATTCGAATGCAACGCCGCACCGTACTGAGGGGGCGAGAGACGCGTTATGCACAACCTGTCCGTCGTCTGTTAATGTCTGTGTAACGTCGGTGCAAGGTCAGGCTTTGTTGAATTTACCTTGGCAATGCGTATTCCTGTGACCCAGAGGTTCATGGTCCAAGCATCATCACAGCACAGGTACTTGATGTACTGAGACTCTTTTTGGATTTGTGGATGCTGAGGAGACATGAGAGAAACAAATAGCACCTTTTTAGCTAAACCTGCAGAAAGTCAGAGCTGAAACCATCAATCAGTGGCCCAAAAATATTTCACAATATTTTGACAATAAAAATATAATAAAGTTTCAGAAAGACTCTTTACTAAACTATGGAACGTTATAAGTGTGGTTGTGTTTTCACTGACAGCCACAAGGGGGCAGAACTAAAGTCAATAGACAGACAGACAGACAGATTTAGAATTTACTCTATTAGTGACTTATAAATGCAATGAATTTCGCCTGTGGGGGATTTTAATTCACCCATATTGTCAGTTGCCTGTATTATACATCACTACAGGCAGCTGAATGATAAGGCCAATTAGTTGTAGTGTTGTCCCACAGATGGTAGAACAGAAGGACAGGAGACCCAACGAAAGCCGTGCAGTCCTCCAACATTTTCCCTCTGACATGATTTTTATTTGTCCTCCACTCAGACCTTGAGGACTCGCTCTTTCACTTGCAGGTAATTCAGTGTCTTTGCTTCTCCAAGCTCTTTTCACTTTCATCCTCATCATCACGCTCTGTTCTACCGTATCTGCTGATTCTGATGTTTCCCAGACAGAAGGAAGGAAAAAACGAAAGAACGGGAACTTTCATATCCGTTAAACACTTGACCACCAACTTTTTCTTTCCACATATCGGTCATCATTTCTTTTAAATGGGTCACCGTTTCTTCCCATCACTGCTTAAATTTAATTAAATGTCCGTTGCTTTTACTGTAAGGTTTTTTTGGTCAACAAATGGTTGAAGGGCTTTTAAAAGACGTATTGGTTTTGTTTTTCACACCACCTATAGAAAAGTGGACAAATCTCCTTTCACTTCTTCAAATGGAACTATTTATTGCTTTTTACACTTCCTGCTAGCAAGCAGATGTTCTGCTAACTATTTTCTCAGAACCTGTTTACAACTGCCCACGGTGCATAAACACTGTGCAGGCCTGTACGTGGGCCGGTGAAGTAGCCCAGTAACGTTACACCTGGATCAGCGTACGCTTCTCCTGGTAATTCCACTGTGAGTGTGCTGTTTGTGCAGCTCTGAGTCAAACTACAGACACAAACATACCTTCAGGACGAAGCAGAAGTCAGTCGGGGCCTTGTATTTGTTCTTGAAGTCTTTGCCGTAGTAGACGTTTACTTTGTCGAACTGGATGAAGCAGACGAGGTCACGGGACGACTGGAAAGAAACGATTGGGGGGTTACGTTACGCGACGACCCGCGGTGGGTTCTTGTGCTTTGGTTTTGTGTGCGCGTGTGTTTTTGTTTCCGCCTCCTGCCGAGTTGATCATATACACTGCAAGTGCAGGCCTAGGCTACAGCGCATGAATGGTATGTTTGGGTGCAGGAGCTGCCAAGAGATCTGAGATATACAGCAGAGGAATAAACATGCAGCAGCAGGGAGCGAAAGCTTCAGTTAAGTTCAGGAGTGGATGAAACAACAGAGGAGTTAACAGAGTGGAACCTCTACGCGCTAGGCTTTGTAGGAGCTGCTGGTGTGTTTATTGTGTAGGTCCATGTCCCTCCTTTTGACCCCTGACCTTGGTTTTCCCTTTGGGCACGTAATAAATTCCTGAGGCTCTCAGCTGGAAAAGCCGTTGCTTCCAGGACTTCTTGCCGTCCTCCCTGAGGTGCAGCACCTCCTCCAGATCAGGCACAATGATGGAAGGCCCGCAGAAGTTCTCCTGCAGAGAAGACGGGATCAGAGCGGGTCACTGACACGGGCTCAGGGTGGAAACGGTCACTTTAAGGGGAACATTTACCTGTATCAAAAGCTCCTTGTCTTTGTCTTTCATCTCTTTGAGAGATCGCTTATCCTTCTTCCACAGGTAAAAGTTCTGCGGGAGTAGAATAAAGAGAACTGTTTGCTCAAAGCTCGGCCCATTATATGACCGGTCTAGTTTGATTCCTTATCTTATTTTGTTACTGTGGTGAGATTAAGTCCAAAGGGAGATGTTTGTTTCTGTTTTTGTGGGTCCTGTCACAAGTTCAAACTATAAATTGATCAGACACACTGTACAAAACAGATCTGCCTTTGGTTGGAGGACATGGAAGATATGACTCCATTAACGGCTGAGATCATACAGGGTTCCCATTATATCAGCAAACACGCCAAGACCTCGCCGTCTCTCGCCCCAAGCTGTTTTTACTGATGTATTACAGTGAAGACATGAATGTGTGGACAACACACCAGCCAGGAACCAGCCAGATGGCGCCGAGCTGAAACTATGTGGAGATAGATCTGCACGAACCAAAGCCAAGAGCAATCATCTAGAGCTGGGCTTTTGAAACATCCTCCCTCCTGTTCTCTCTGTGTCACAGGATCGAGGTGAACCGCGTGAACTTTACCTGTGGGTTTTTGAAAACCTCATATTTTTCTTGCCGCTCTTGAAACAGGACTTTGTTCTCGCTGTCCCTCGTCCACACTGAGAGTGGCTCCACCAGGTTCTCGTGGTCTTCGAACGTTCGCTCTGCCATCAGAGGATCACAGGTTATGTTGTTAGTGTGAGTTTGGAGCTGACATTCAACCCTCTGGGTCTCAGGTTTGCTTAAATTTTGCATAAAGTCACTACAGCTGCACAGAGACGAGACGTCGGTGTCTGTAGAAGCAGCAGTGCTTCCTGCTTACGAGGCCTTTAAAGTAAAGTAATCAGTGCATTTGCTGACTCTCAAATACCGCTCGCTCCACTGATTCAAACCAGGTTCTAGTCATCCATCTTGCTTCGTACCCGTCGCCGTTTGAGCTTTGGTTACTGAAGGTGCCAAAACAAATGCTTCACCACATGTACAGTAGTTCACTCTGTCACGAAACCTTTACATCAGCCGGCTCCGCTCCACAGTTGGACGACTGTCGGCTCCAAGCGGGCCGAGTTTGGGTGAGGCTTGATCAAACGCAGCCGCCTCCATTCGCTGGGAGGACATTAAATGGCACTAAACCTCAAAAACACATTAGGAGGCCTTTCTGCCCACCCACACTCACACAGCCATAGATATCTATCTCCGCTGGGCTTCCACTGTAGTTTAGCCACACTCCCCAATTATCGTTCACCAGCTGAGGCGAAGGTAGACATTAACTAAATTGCTGCCAGGGTTTCAAGTCTGGCCATTACGATCTTTAAGTGGACGGTGTGAGGCCGCTGCTGGAATTAGGAGGAATAATGCTGGTGAATTCCACAGCAAAGGTCAGCGTTGCTTGGATCTGATCAGATGCCTGTTGGTGGTTAGATTAAAGGTCAAACTGTTTCCCCTGTGATGGCGTCACGCTGCTCAGGAGATGCCTATAAGTAGCTATGTGTCAGCGTCTGATAATTGAATCCAGATTAGTAATTTGGGCGAAAGGTAGGCAATGAAACTACTCAACTGAGAAACGCATCACAGTTGTAAATAATCCTTCATCACTATGAACGTAGGCGTTGACTTGAGTCTGTTCCGTTTCTGCTTTTATAAATATTAACATGCCAATTATCTTTTAATCTGCTGCTGAGAAAGTCCCCAAGAACTGTACAACAAATAAAAATAAACCAAAATTCACCATCTGGTTCATGAAGTTGATAAGTTTTTTAGAACCTGTGGATATGTCTGGAAGGTTCTGCAAATTTAGCACATTTATTTAGAGAAATCTGATGAATGGAGAGATTGAAGAAAATTTCCATCATTCCATTTTATATTCTAATTTATGAGTCACAGTTCAAGTTTCATGCAATAATATTTGTTTAGATTTTATTGCTCGTGAAGCTGAATGATTTTAGCACCACCACAAAGTAAAATGACTCAGCTCTGTGAAAATGTAAATGATCTCCATGACAATCTGATCAGATTGTTAGAAAACAGAAAACTGATGCAATGAGCGTCTGGAAAGTGGAGCAGCTGGAGTAAATATAGCAGAGACGGCTCAGACTGATTCATTTCCTCGTGACAGGCAGCACGACTGACAGCGTCCCACACAGCAGATTAAAGCAACCTGTCTGGGAGGAGCGCAGCCAGGAGGGGCGAGTGGACCGGTGTCAGGTCATAGACCCGATCTGACCGGACCAGAACCTCCCAAGGTACAGTAGAACAGAGCGTCTCACCGAGCTGCAGCTCTGGGTTGGTCTCACACAGGCTCCAGCTCACGTTGCAGTCGCAGTGCGTCTTCTCGAACAGGTTGTCCAGAACCTCCCTCACGTTCTGCCTCTCGTCCACCATCAGGGTTTTGGAGCTGCCGTCGTTCATCAGCACCTTCACCACCAGCTGTGGGAAACAGCGTTACCTTCAATTGTCTTATTCTAACACTCTGGGTTTGCACATCGTCCAATGCAGAACAGACAGACAGACAGACAGACAGACAGACAGACAGACAGACAGACAGACAGACAGACAGACAGACAGACAGACAGACAGACAGACAGAAATGCCTGACACGTTTCAGGCAGCTGGGTTCGTTATGAGTCAGTTTGAGCACAGGCCTCTGGTTTATTTGCCACTTTAATTCATCTTAATTAAGCTGTAAACGAGTTCCTCTGTTTCCGAGCAGCAGCCTCACAAGAGGCACAAAACGTGAATGTTTTTAATACTTAATGCTTGTCCTGTAGTTCCTTCGCCCTAAATTGGCTGGAATTCACTTTTCTGTGCTTTTCATCTGGAACCAGAACCAGCTTGGGCAAGTGTCATAACAATACGGGTCCCAGAGATGTTATCGCAGGATTTAGAGTGTTAAGGGTCACATTACTCCTCCTGTTTGCTTCAATTGTTACTAGATATCACAATGTTTCTCCGCTTACAGTGTTTCCTCTCTGAAGGTAGGTTCAGTATATGTTTCACATACACAACCTGCACCAGAAGTGGTGTCAACTGAAACTCAGGGGCCTCAGACCGCAGGATATTTGCTGAAACCACCGCCTCGCCTTTCAGCACAGATATAGATGTTACTGTGAAAGTCACCACTGGTGGACTGGTTCCTCAACATCTACACACACGCTTGGTCATTTCTTTCCAACGTTTCCTTCCTGGCTCCTTTTGGACTTACGACACACGCGTCGGGTTATAAGTTATTTGCTTTCCTCGTGTGCATGAACACAAGCCTGAACCTCTGCGCCCTGCTTTGAAGATCACATGCATCCATGCATCACCCAGAAGGGGAACCCTGCTGTACCTCAGGATGTTGGCCGGATTACAGCAGCCATCCGTTACTGTGATGGATGCAGCAACAGGGACTCATGCGGCGTTTGAACATTACAGTTACAGTCTTTTAACGATGTACCTCACCGCTGGTGTGGGATCAGAGGAGGACACTGATGTTGGGCTGTCTTACCTTCTTCACTTTAGCTTCCTTTAGCTTCTCAAGAGCGAGCTTGATTTTGTCTGCTTTCATCTGCTCCACAATGTCATCCTGAACAAGATCAATAAGATGTGATGAGTCAGCAGAATGAACAAAAGAGGTGCAAGGGACGTTACCGTCCCATTGTAAGGTCTTTAACCTGTGATGGGTGGAGACTGGGCTAATCTGAGCAGGCATGGATGCCAGGTGTGTCATTACATGTAAAAGCAGCCTCTACCCAGCACTGACGCACTCTCCGCCTCAGCACAGCTGCTGCCTTTACGTCCGACGGATGAGGTAAGATCCCTGGTAAAGTAATAGAGTGGCGTCTGGCTCGGCCCTGACCGCTGCCACGGCTCACCTCCGCCACACCGGCCTCCCGTATCGATCCTCTTACTCCTTCCTGCCTCGCTGCCGCATGTGTTTGATCTGTTCCAGACAGACGCTCGCTAACTGTAACAGATGCCTCGGGTCCAGGAACAGCTTTGCAATGACCTCACTGCAGGCTGCTATAAGAGCAATACCAGCCTTCCCAGTTCCAGACGAGAAGGACTCTCCAGAAATCTATATGCTGGGAACTAGTTTTGTTTGTGTTGCAGTACAGCTCAGACCGTGGCACAGAGCCCTCTAGTATTAGAGTTTCCTTGAAACTAAACCAGCTATAATAAACCCTGACAAGCCCCAACGTCTCACTTCTTATATTTTGAGCCACTTCATCTTGCAGAGAGGTTAAGAGGTAATTGCAGAGATGCTGCAGTCGTCGTGCTGACACACCTTTGAAGGCTTCACAGCCTGAGAAGGCGGCGGTGGTGAAAGAGAGGTGTTGGAGGGTGGCGGGGCGCTAACGTCGCCGCCCGCCGGCGCCTTCGCAGACGCGTGGGAAGGGACGGGTCCGGCGCTCGCTGCCTTGGGCGGAAGCGCCGGCAGTGACGAGGACATCGGCGGTGGCGGCGGCGGCTCCAGGCCTTTAATCTCTGCAGCGAGCTTCTCCTCCGTCGCGTTGAGGTCGGCCACCAGGTCGGCCATGAGCGCGTCCAGATCGTTGTCCTCCAGCTCATGGAGCGACTCTACAGCACAGAGATGTGGATCAGTAAATAAATGAGGTTCATGTATCAGCATCATATAATATAATAGTAAGTGCCTTTCCCCCTATTTTGTTCAAATAGAAATGTTCTAAATAATCTTAAATGTGCGTTGTGTGTTGCACAACTGCTGTGTCACTCTAAAACATTGTGCAAAACCCAGGTCTTTCTTCACAAATGCTAAACAAAATTTTGTGTCACCGTTCAGATCGGTGAAGCCGATGGAGAAGCTGACTTCATTGGTGGCGGCGGGGAGCGGCGCGGGAGGCACCGTTTCCTGTCCGAGGCTCTGTGGGGGAGAACGAACGAGGCGGGGTGTTAATACAGCCACAGCGCCGGTCCGGAGCCTCTTAGTGGAACATTCAGTGACAACATGAGAACACGATCCCTTTACCAAAGAATGAGACTGACTTCTAGCTCGTTCATGGGTTTGACCTTTGACCTCAGCTCTGAGGGAAAGTGTAATTTAGGGCTGTTAGATGACCACAGATAGTGTTTCCCCCTGCTGTGTGTGTTGTTCCTGCCAGTCTGGAGCGTTGCAGTGACTGATGTAAGGGCTTAGTGATTTTGTCACCTGGGGCTATTTAAAGGTCAGGCTTGAAAGGAAAATTTAGATTTTTGAGAAAAACTATCAAACGATATAATAAAAAAAACAAATGAATTACATGAGAATGGTAAGATCTTACGCTCACCTTCGTGAGGAGGTCCATCTCCCCCAGCAGGTCACTGAACATGGCGTCAATGTCTTCCATCTGGTAAAAGCCACAAAAGGAGAAAGACGTCATGATAATTCGCTGCGTAATGAAAACTCCTGGAGTCACATTGTGTCTTAATGACTTTCATCGAGTGGTGCAGCAAGGCAGCACATATTTTATCGAGTGGACGGCCGTCATGACAAATGGATGCAATGAAGAGGTAAAAGCATTGGTTAAACACACATGCGTTGTAGCTGCTGCTGCAGCGCTCGAGGCTACGCTATCATCTCCGCCTCGCTACGGAGGACAACGGGGGCGCGCGTAGCTTCCAGGCATTCATTCTTTCCCCAGAACTTGCCTCGTCTTGCGCTTATCGAACTGGAAGCTGTGATGTGATTTCATTTTCTTATGTGTGCAGCTCACAAGTGAGGGTGTAGCATTCCAAATGTCATTACAAACACTGAATCCTCCAAAAATGCTGCGTAGGGAAACGACTGACAGGCGCATGCAGCATAACACTGACATTTAGAGGGAAACTAGACAGAACAGACCAGACAGTGGTGTGGTTATGGTCACGGTCAGAATCTACAGGGTAAAAGCATGTGCTCGTCTCGACCAGACCTCAGTGGCTACACATAGTGCCTCCATTTTAGCTTACTGTTAGCCACCAAGACCTCAGAACACTCATCAAACAGGGTTGTATCAGCCTAAGAGGTAAATGCAACAAAAATAAATCATTGCAGGAATTTAATACTGTTGGATGAGTCAAGCTGAGGCGAGGTGACGGGTGTGACTAATGGTGTTTTAGGCATGAGAACATCATGACATGGGGTTCCCCATTTAAAAGAGCAGATGCGGCTCCACCCGCCAACAGAGGATGTGTGTGTATGTGTGAGTGTTCTTGTGTGTTCATGCTTGACCTCTCATGAGAAACGCTGTTCTCTGCTTTTGTTGGGGCAGGCTGGAGGTAGAACGCCGTCACGTTCTCCGCATTGAGACGGAAGCTGCACTTTTAAGACTTTCTGACTGTACCTACCCCTCCCGGCCTTCACACAGATGGTTTGGCCTAAGGAGGAAGTGGTGAAAGGTAAACTTCCTGCCACTTGCAATGTTGAAACGTTATAGGAAATGGTGTCATAAGAAGCCACCTGCTCTTAGTGCTTTTTCTCACCAGCATCTACAGTATCAAACCCTGCTGGGCCTAAGAGCCTGTTCATTGGCTGCATTAATATGAAGCAGGTTCCAGTTCTTGAAACATCATTATCACTTTAACCATGTTCATTTCTTGAACCAAGAGCAGCTTCTTCTTCCTGTGGTATATGAGCTTCATTATGCTGCAGGGACCACATGACAGCCAACGCCTGATGCCACTTCTACTATGTATGTTTCCAGCATTCACACATTCCTGGCAGTCGCTTATTGAGGCCAGATGTTGGGAACACAGCTGTCGCGGCTCCTCTGTAGGAACAAGAACCTGGAGATGCCATGCGTCGCTAAACAAATAATGCAGCATGACCTGAAGCCACCTATTGTTTAGAAAAATGCAGGGATATTACACTTCTCTCATTTCCTCTTTTGCTTATGTGTAAAACTGTAAAAAACCTCAGAAACTGTGACACACATTTAAAATAACGGTTATTTTAGAGAAGCAGCGGATTCAAGGCAAGAGGTAACATCAAAATAAGAGATAATCAGCTGCTTTCTTTACAAATGGGAGGCCAGTGCTGATGAGCAGATTTAGCTAACCGTTCCAGGCTTTATGCTAAGCTAGGCTACATGTTTCAAGAACGTGTACCGTTGATCTGTTTTAAAATAATGTAGGTTTTTCTCAGACTCTTTAAAGAACTATAGCTGGAGGCCATTCTTTGCCATAGCTCTTTGTTATGTGTGAGGAAGTATTGAGATGGTTTCATTTCCTATTTGTAACAGCAGACTTGTGAATTTTCATGTTACCTTGTCTGGTTGCTCGAATCGCTCCCTGCGCTTTCTATTTTGTTTTTGGCATTTTATTTGCTCTGAAAATATGTAATTTGTCAGCATTTAAAAATATGATTGCAAACACTCTGGCAGCACATCTGGCAGCCTCTCAAACCCTTCTGACAGAACGTGAATGCACACAATTGTGCTTCTGGTTTAGGCAACAACATCTGCACATGAAAAAGTCGAATGCATGTAACCGGAGCTTCAGGCAAGAAAATAGACACCAGACAACAGGTTCAAGTTACTGTAGCAGAGCTGAACGTGTTCCCTGTGATATGCAGAGGTTGACGCTGAATGTTAAGCAGGCGAGTCAACAGAGAAAATCTACCTCTGACGGTTCATCACAGTTCCATGCACAGATTTAACAAAACATTAGACCATCTGGCAACACTAAGAAGCAAAACTGTCAACTAAATGTTTTTTGTGGCATCAACCCAAATGGACCCTTGTTTCAATTATCCACTTCATAACTAATTTGCTTTAGATCTCTGTGTCTGGACTGCATCGCTAATGCCCAGCGTACAAAATGTTTCTGTGAGCGTTGCCAAGCTGGCAGCAGCCTGAGCCTTAAAGCAGTCCAGCCCTATCAATTTCATGTGGTTATTGAGTCATACGGCAGTGGGTCCACCCAGCTGAAGAGCACTAACAAGCAGCCTTTTCATCATATTGGAATATGCAAGAAAAAAGAAAAACTGAACAGCAACTTAATTAAAAACTATATCCTAGATAACATGTGTTTTGTTGTTTTTGTTATAATTTGTCTTCAGAGTGGAGACATCACAGTCATGGGTCATATGTGTTAGGTTTGCAATTAAACAATGCAAACAATTAAAAGATAAAAGTCACAAAGGCTCACATGGGAACGAGTCACAGCTTCATGGACGCGTTATGGGAGCTCACCGTTAACTGAAGAGCCGACATCCAACAGAATAAAACGCAAACTCACCTTGTTGAGCGCTTTAATCCGTGTTTAACGAGTCGCTGGAATCCGCTCTACTCCCGTGTAGAAGCCACTGGGCTGAAAGCAGGCAGATTTGGGTGTGCTGATGAGGTCTGCATCGGGCTCTCGGGCTGCGAACGTCTTCCTGTTCAATGCGGAAGTGCAGGTCTAGACCTGTCATGCATTCCAGCTAAGAGCTCAACGCTTTCACAACAGTCTTGTCCAGGCAGCGCTGGGGCCGCTCATCTGCACCCCGCTGATGTCGAAAGCGTGGCCAAACCCGCACTAACGCCCAGTTGGGTGGCAGTTGCGATCAGGAGTGAACCTCTGACAAACGCAGGAGCAGATGACGGAGTTTGTGAGGGAAACAAGAGAGCGGCTGAATCAGCCTGAGGAGTGTGATGCGTCTGGGTTAATCATTCACATCACTCTGAGACTGATTTACAGCAGGAGTGGTCCTGTGGCATGTCACAACTGCGACTGCTTCCAGACAGATTCATTACATTGACTTATTTGGTGTAAAAGCTTTAAATAGTCCTTCTCTTTCAACCAAATGATGCATTCAGAAATTGCTTTAACTTAAATTAAGAAAGGACTGACTTAAGACTCTGGTGGTGCAACAAGGTCAGTTACTGTACCTTCAACACACTTCGCTCAGAAGGTCAAAAAGTCAGATTCCACATTCTTCTCAGATCTTCTCTGAGCTTAAATGCGTCTAAATATAACACGAGGAAATTAAAGTAAGAACGATTATCCTGCAGAGATATTGTTTTCCATCTGCGATCTTTAGCTATTTTCAGCACCTCTGCGTCCTATTTTCCCTCAAGATCTGGCGCCAAAGGGAAATGAACAGACCGCCCTCCCTGTGGCAGAGGCCTGTCATCGCAGGGTGAAGCCGAGCACCGCGGGGGGGGAACTAAATAACCTTGAACGCGTCCAGGGGCCTTTCACGACTCGTGATGTATGAAGGCAACGCTCGGGCGCAGGCATGTGTGCCAGCCACCCTCATTTCCTCTCTGTCTCAGGGGTTGACAAACAGATGGACACCAAAGGCGGCCTCCCATTAGCTCCCGAGCATGAGCCGGTGTCCCGGAGAACATTTCTCAAATAAATACACTGATTAGGAGCGTGACAGCGGGGAGCTCCGCTCTGCTGTGTGTGTGCAGCCGCTCAGGGTGGTCCAGCGCAGTGGATACCGCTAATGGGTTTCACCGTGGATGCTCCATCACCAAACTGCAAGCCACTTTCTTGGGACTATGGTAATAAAAGGAAACATGGTGATAATGATAAAACCAGTGGGCACCTTGTGAAAAGCATTACTTAGATGAATACTTCTAAAAACGTGACGCTTATTAAACAGTTATAGGGTCCTGTGTTTGTAATGGAAGTGCCAAACGCGGGCGGTGAAGCAGTTCGCGCAGGTTTAACTAAGAATGAACTGGACTGAGCCGAAAGTGTGAGATGACAATTAAACCTCAGCTGAAGCGCGACAATGAGAGGGTGCAAAAACCAGCTGTGAGCCTCACATTCCTGGCTCCTGCCATCGATCGCCCCAACAAAAAGCCGGACCTTTGTTTGTCTCTGTCTGTAAAGAAGTCCTGAAGACCAGCAGCTGTCTCAACAGCCGGAACGTCCCCGGACAAAAACCCAGTCACAGGAAAGTCAACAGCGGCAGCTAAAGAGAACATTATTTCTTATTTTAGAGAAAGGCAGTTTTGTGGTGCCTCCACTTGGGAGCTCCTGCAAAGAGAGGAGGGAAGTAAAAGGGTTAATTTGTGAGGGGAAACCTGATGCTAATTAAGTCTTAGGAATGCCACATACTGACATTGAGGTGCACAAGCCCCCACAGTGGGTCAGGCGTGGAGCGAGGCAGCAGTAATGCGTGTGTCTAATGTTTTCACGCTTTACTGACAGCGGGAACGCAGTCTCACCGACCTGGAGCTGAAGGTAATGTCCTGCCTAAAGCTGCGCCCCTCGGAGTCTCTGTGTGACAAACTTTGCTTTTCGTGCGGCACCGGACGAGTTAGTGGCGTTGTCTCCGGCATTTCACTCCTGGGAATCAAAGCTGATCTCGAGCTTTTGCCGTCTGTTTGAGACCAACGATGGTTTTGCGGACGTCGGCGCTGCTGCTGCTCCTCTGGGTATCGCTGCACGGCGCGACGCGAGCTGCGGCGGAGGTCTGCCGGGGGACGCACTGCTCCGGCGCCGGCGCCGACGCCGCAGACCCGCGGCCGTGCGCCGGGGCGCACTGTCCGGGCGGCAGATCCCCGAGACCCAGAGCCCCCACGCAGCGTGGAGCGGCGCAGGTAGTCGGCAGCCAGCACCACGCGCACCCGAGAGCACCGTCGGAAGCCTCCGCTGCCGCGCAGCCACCGCGCGCGCGGCACGGCGGCGGCGGCGGCGGCGGCGCACGAACCAGAGCGCCCGAAGCGGCGCCTGCGGGAGGATGCACCGCGGCGGACTGTCCCGCTCCTGCGAAAGCGTTTCAGCCCACGAACGACACCCGAGACTGCAGAGGCATCGAGTGCCGGCTGCCGCTGACGATACGGCCAAGGGCTCGAACAAAGCCGTGTGTGGGAGACGGATGTGTGGCCGCGTCAGAGGGGAGCGTCTCCTCCGCCGCCAGCCAGCTTCCTCCCGTGCATCTGTCCGACAGAGCCGCGCAGTTCCTCGGAGACTTCCCGGAGTTAGGATATCCCCCGCCGGAACTTGGCGGTGCGCCTCTGGGCGTCCAGCTCACGTGTGACATCAAGCCAGGTCTGCTATGTTCATCATCACTGTCATTTCAGTTTAATGATAGGTGATAAGGAGTAAATATTCTACTAAATACGATATGTAAACTTGTTAATGATTTATTATATTACACGGAAGCCGGATGTTCTCTTTATTGACTTTATCCCTCTTTTCCCACTACTTATCAGCGAGGGGGACTCTGGTCTGAAAACAAAGCTTTTGTTGACCTTCAGCTCAGAAATGATATTTGCAGCGCTATTAGAGCAGCTCAACTGGAAAAATGTCTCGCAGCCAACAGTCCAGAAAATGTAGGGAGCTTTGATGTTGGTCCATAGGAAACGTTCTGTCTGCTTGCATGGCTGGACTAAGTGGGATCACAGGGTGTCCCCCGCTTTGCGCCAGCATTGTTTGAGAATCAACCCTGAGCCGTTCATGTGAGTCACTCGGCCGCTGGTGGTGTTTCTCAGGCGAGAACGAGGTGCCCTCAGAGGACGCCCTCATCCTGCACCTGCAGCTGGCCAAGGGGCAGGAGGAGCTGGTGGAGGCCCTGCGGGCGCAGCAGGCCGTCATCCGCGAGCTGCAGCAGAAGCTGGCCGAGCAACAGGAGGCGCTGCTGTCGCAGCAGCGGCAGATCCTGGAGCAGCAGCGGCGCATGTACGAGCAGATGGACCTGGTGAAGGCCCAGTACGGCCTGCTGTCGGACACCGTCAAGCAGGTGTCCTTCCAGGGCCTGCAGGCGGAGCTGCACGGCTACTTCGAGAGCCACCTGGCGGGCCTCCAGAACCAGGCGCGCAGCCACCTGCAGAAGGCCCACGGCGCCCAGAACCCGGAGGTGCTGGACGTCGCCGGGGAGGCCCGCTTCCCCCGCCCGCTGCCGGGGTGCCCGGCGCCGTGCGCGTCGGGGCGGTTCTGCGACTTCCAGAGGGAGGCGCCGCGGTGCGAGGACTGCACCACGTGCCCGCCGGGCTTCTTTCCGATCTCGCAGTGCTCTCCTACGGCCGACAGGATGTGCCAGGTAAGGGGGGCTGTGCGTGTGAACGCGGGCTCGCCGCGGAGGTCCGCTCACACGTATCCTGTGTGGATTACAGGACAGGGACGAATGCCTGGAAAGGCCCAACGTTTGCGGGGACCGAGGGAAGTGCCTCAACACGCCAGGTCAGTCTGACGTGCTGCTGTTGTGTGGAAGTCAAATCACACCTGCACCGCTGTTACTCCCCCTCTGGCTCCTTTCTCTTGCAGGAGGCTTCAGGTGCCTGGGGCTGTCGGAGAGGGAGGCGGCGACGGGCTCGTGCGGCCGCGGCTACTTCTACAACCGGGAGCTGCAGGAATGCCAGGCGTGCTCGGACTGCGACGGGCAGCCGCTCGCCGCCCCCTGCTCGGCCGCCAGCGACGCGGTGTGCGGCCGGCCCGCGGAGGGCCGCCTGTCCCAGTCGTGGGCGGCCGGCGCCGCCGTGCCCTCCGCCGGCGCCCCCGGCCGCCACATCTTCCCCGGGCTGCAGCTCAACATCCGGGGGAAGGAGAGCAGCGACCTGCTGCGGAGCGAGGGGCGCCAGCTGACGTTCGCGCAGCACGGCCTGGTCTGGTTCGACCACAACTTCGCCATCAGGCACAGCTGCAGGAACTTCCTCCAGGTCGGGATGAGGCTCAACGGGAGCCAGGAGGAGGAGTGCCGGGACCTCGGCGGCGTGCGCATCGAGCAGCCGGACGGGAGGTACTTCCAGGGGGTGAGCGTCAGCGGCGGCGCCGAGGTGGAGCCCGGCCACACCTTCGCTCTGCTGCTGAAGAGCCCCAACCAGCACTGCAACCAGAGCAGGGACCTGCACTTCTACGAGGCGGCCGCCCCCTCCCTGAGCCTCCTCTGGCTGTCCCACGACACCGGCGCCGTGGCTCTGAGCGCGCAGATGTCGCTGGCGGCGCACCACCAGGGCAGCTACCGGCCCACGCTGCGCGTGGCCTCCGTGTCCGACCCCTACATGCTGGGCCTGACCCACGACGGGCGCGCGGTGCGCTTCACGGAGGGCGGCGTGGTGAAGTTCGCCCTGCAGCAGGCGCTCTACTCCATGGGCCACAGCTGCGTGCGCGAGGGCTTCTCCCTCGTCGCCTACGCCAGCCGCAACGGGAGCGCGCAGGAGGTGTTGCGGGCCTTCAAGGCCGGCGTCAACTACCGGGACACGTCCGTCACCCTGTCGGGGGCGCTGAGCGTGGACGGCGGGGACACGCTGAGCTTCGAGGTCACGTCTCCGTCCCAGTGCAACGTCCGCTACTTCGGGGACAGCACGGGGATCAGCGCGCTGAGCCTGTTCTGGATCCCGTCGGCCGTGTCCTCGGCCCTGACGGCCACCGTGTCCCGCGCGGGTCTTCCCTTCGGAGCGGTCAGGAATAAGCCCCTGTTTTTCCAGCAGACTGGTCCGGACACGCCGCAGGTGCACCTGGCCCGCTCAGGTGAGCCCAACGGCCGCAAGAACTTCCTATTCCGCCAGAAGGGGACCGTGAACATAGCGCTCAGCCTGAAGCTGATCCACTCCTGTAATATCATCAAACTGACTGTTCAGCGAGCGGGGCCCGCGGGTCAGGCCGGCGCCGTGGCCCAGCAGGTGTCTGGGTCCATGCCCGAAGGGAGCGAATGGGCCAGTATCGGGCTGAGGGCCTCCCTCCAGGTCCACAACGGCACCGCTCTCTATGTCACGTTGGACTGCGTCCGCGGACGGGTCAACCAGATAACGCACGAGGGCGGCACCAACGTTTCCATCCTCTGGGTCGCAGTGTGACCCGGAACCAGACGGAGCCTCTAAAAAACGGTTTGCACAACATTGAATTGCAGAGCAGATTCAACAGTTTTGAAACATAAGTATATGATATTAATCTATGTCTTATATTTGTTCAGATAATTGTTTCAATGTCATTTTGATTTTTTAATAATGAACTGAAAGTACGGCTTCTGCTTGAAGTACTTCGGCTGGTTGAGCAGTGACCAACTCTCCACTGTGTGTGTGTGTGTGTGTGTGTGTGTGTGTCTGCATTTAAAGTCTAAGAATATTCTTCTATCTTTGCTTTTATTTAAATACTCTGTATTAAAACGTTTTATATTAAATCATTAGGCATTAAAGTAACAGAAATATTGAATCAGGTTAGTGTTGATGAGACTGGAAACTGGAGCTGAGTGGTGAAACCTTCATAACCTGATAGAGTAGAGTTCAGTCCACCTTTTCAGTAGATTCGGCGAGTGGTTAGAAGATATTTTAAATAATGTGTGTCATATCATATGACTTGTTTCAAACACTGACCCTGTACTGAGTCTACTGTGGGGACCAGTCTGCACCAGTCTGACCTTTCTGCCAAACCAGTGTGCTTGGCTCACAACAGGTGTGAGTTCCTAGTTTTGCCATACTCCTGTTTGAAATGAGCCCATTGTCTCCATTTCTGTGTGCGTTTCCCTCATATGTTTTTTCAAATATGCACATTTTCTACAAACCTTTCCTCCTGATGCTCTGATTACTTTGTTATGACAGCATTTACACTAATGTAAGTAGAAAACCAGCAGGAGAAGCATTTTTTGTACTTGACAGTTTTGTATTAATTTGTCTTGATGCTAATTAAAGTCTATATTTACACTAAAAGCACATATAAAACAAACAATGTTGAGTATGAAGCACTAAGTGAGCCGTAATGATCCTCCATGAGTAAACTATACTCCACAGTTTACTGCATAGTAGTGTGAATATACAAACATTATACCTTCTTACTTTTTTGTTTAACTCTTTCCCTTTGCAGAGCTTGTGTCTAGATTTCCTGCCTGTGCTGTTTATAGAATCAAATTTAGGGAGTTTGCAGAGAGAGAGAAATTCTTTAACCAGTTTCTTCTTTCATTCGTCTTGTACCATAGCAGTGCATGTGTTCATGTCCAGCGGCAAATAAAGTGCATAAATATGAAGCCAGGAAAACAGTATTTAACTGTGAATCGTAGAAGTGAAGTTGTCCTCTTGGTCTTATTCTGCTCTAAAAGTCTCATTTGCATCTCCACTCGCGATATCTGAGATCTGACCCATTTTGCCATTATTCCAATGTCTTCACAAGGATTTTGTAGCGGGTTTACATTTCATGACATTTCATTCTTGGTGCCCATTATTTTCCATTAAGTCGAGGGTAAAAGTTTAACATTCAGACGTTACTCATTCCCTTTAATCTCAAACACACTGAACCCATTTGCGAGCAGCTTTATTCAGCAGCAAAGGTGCCAAAGCTGCAGCCTTAATACCTGGAAAAACCATACACTGACTTTCCCTCTCAATTGGTCTTAATCAACTTCAAATTATTCCCCCATCTATCGCCTATAGGAGAGTTGCTCTTTGGCTTAACATAACAAATAGCGCGTGAGTCAGAGACAAGGGAAGTCTGCTTGTGAGAAACAATCAAATGTTTCTGTCCGTTGCTTGAATTGAAAACAGGTGTTTCAGTGGAGCAGTGCTCCAGATGTGCGACGCTATAGATCAAAAGAAGAAGAAGAAGTTCAGAGACATCAGGAGGAAACAGGGACAGAGAAACAAAGAGAACAAACAAAAGCGTGTGTAAAAATGGCTAGAAAGCTCCAATGAACGTTTTCCATTACACCAACAGACAAAGAGACTAATGTAAGAGGATCCAGTGTCATCACAGACCGTGTAGTTTGTCTTAGACACACAAAGCTTCAGTTCATTTTGGCTTCAAGCCAGCGATTCCCCTTTTCATCAAGGCTAAACCTAATGCCCAGAGGTGAGCTCCATCATGGTGACACCCCGACTCCCAAAAACAAACTGCAGCTACTTTTTCAGAACTTTTCCTCCAGTTTCTAAACCACTGAGAGTAAAGTCATTACCCACACATCTGTTCGCAGACAGCACACATTTGGAACCCGATCACTCGTAGAATCAACATCAGGCCCAGGAACGTCTGCTGTAGCCCTAAATGATTTTACTGTAAAGAATCAGATCGTTTGTGCATTTTTTCACTCTGAGCAACCTTGACTTAATATTCTCATTGCTTATTAGTGTTTTCTCATATAACAAATCGGTCGGCACAAAATCTAATTAAACCACAGCCAAAAAAATACTGAAGTCCCCAAACATAGTGCTTAAGTTTCCCTCAATCTACACAACGCAGAATGAAAACGCAGGAGAAAATCTGATTTCTGAGCTTGTTGTAAGACATAAAGGCCGAATCTTATAACAACACAGATTTTTCTGTTTGTGTTTGCTGAAATACAGCAACACCGTCGTGTTTCCAGACTCGTCGTTGCTGTGATATGCGGTCGAGACCGACGTCCTTCCGTCCCAGCTGCTCCAGTGCTGACTTCTAACGGACGAAGCCAGAGACGGCCGCTTTAATCACAAACGGATGTCACTGTAAAAGCCGAGGCCGCTCGTCTACAGGGAAGTGTTTAGACCATGTGGCCGGTTTGATGCTGCTAAACCGTGTTCGCAGTGGTGCTGCAGAGGATTTATGACGTGTGAAGGAAATCTGCGATGATGTCTTTGATGTTGTTTTTATCCAACATGTTGGTTTCCTCCGGTAATAAATCAAACGGTCTAAAAAAGGTTTTACGTTTTGGACATTTTGAAACAAACTAGATTCATTTGCAGACTGTAAAGTGTTGGAGTGACAGAGCATCAGCAGGATGTCTGACCTGCTGCGTGTGTCTGGACCCCAGGACCGTTCGACTCATTTCAGCACAAGCTGCATTCATTTGCGCATCCTCTCCCGGCTCGGACCATCTGCTCCGGAGTTTCACTCGTTAGAGAGGTCAGCGATGCGTGAAGCAATGAAGTGACAGGTCAGTGGCCACAAACACGTATCGAACGGTCTGTGAAAGGTTTCTCCTTGTGATGACACAACAGCCACTAAAACTTTCTGTGCCTTTGAATGAGAAAGAAGGAACTTCAAGAACATACAGTGGATCTTGGTTCTATAGGATAGCTTGGCTCATGGAAACCGTTGGCATCGAGGATAATCATCCCGGGCAGCTTTATCTCCATTTTCCAGACTTGGCAACTCCTCTGTCTCTCTCCAGTGCCTGGGAAATCCTCTGATCACCAGGAATGCAGCATTCAGTTTGCTTGTATTTCAGCTGACCCTAAACATCTCTGTGTCAAGGCTAATGTGAAACTCCAGAGTCATGGGCTCAGCTGGACGGGCCGGACAGGTCCCACATTCAGACGCTGTCGTCGCAGGCCGGCCAGGTCCCTCTGGTGCGTCCTCCCCCTCACACCCCCCCACGGCCCCTGAGGTTAATTGCTTTCTCCAGCAGGCGCTTACAGATTAACTCTCTCACTGGGAGCTTTCATACAAATGACTGTGTACGCCACAATATGTGCGTTTTACAACACAACAGAGTTTGCTTAGGGAGCAGGTAGAGCACGAGGAGAGGTCAGAGAAGCTAATGAGTGTGAGCAAAAGCATTAGAGTCCAGAACTAGGAGCAGGTGGTGATGTGCAGGCATTAACCCTGGACTGAGGTGTGGTTAAAACAATGCACAGCACTGACCTGAACTGTAACTGGCTCAAAGCAATTGAAGCAAACGCATGCACAGTCTGGGTTATCACTTACTGCTCCTTTGCATCCTTACCATTAGCTGTTGGCGCTCCACCAGTATGACCAGTAGGTTCTCCAGTATAAACCACACTGCACTTCTCTTTTGGCACCATTGTTTGATCAGAGCTTCGTCTAAAGCAGCCGCCTGCTGCGTCTGACCCTGTTTTACCATTGGGAGTGAGTCAAAGCAAGTTGTGAGCCATGAAACCAAAACACTCCGATGAGACGAGCTGCAGCCGATGCATGGGCGCAGAGGAGCTGTTAGTGGGTTTGTAGCTACGAGCGCCTTTAACCCGAGAGGAAAGGTCGAAATCTGGTTCAGAGCAGCAAGAAACCTGTGCCTGATGGGAAGAATTGGGCTGTTCAGATAAACGAAGCAAGAGCTGGCAGCAAACCGAGCTGTGGGCGTTCTTGTGCTGGCTGAGCGGTGTCACAGTGAAGCCCGGACGGACGGACGGACGACAGGCGCTGGGTTTACGTTAAGGGCAGAGGCAGAGAACGGAGTCTGACATCTGGCTCGGTTTAGCCGCCCCACACCCACACAAACACAAACACGTACAGTCTGTTTTCAGACTTTCCAAGAGTCCCAGATTCCTTTTTCTGGGATTCCGCCCCGATTCCACCATCTGTTGCTCTTCTCGTAAATCACTCTCAAGTTCGAGAAAAGAGCAACATCGCGACTTAAACTTTATGACATGTTCGCTACGCTCCTGCATGAAAGCCGGTCTCTGGATGGAGCAGCGTTTCTCTTTGTTTAATCACACGGAGGATAAGACTGTCAGGACTTTACAAGAGCGGGGACGCGCTGCACATGTTGCTGCAAACACTGAGCAGATCATCGGCTGCCAGTGTGGGAACCTCTCTGATCCCTGAGACAAGCCACCTTTCAGGGCAGATCTCTGAGAAATGCCAGACCCTGTCATCCAGTCATTACTTAAGTGAATTATTAAAGTGAAAAGGCAGTGATGAAAGGATCTGGACTGAAGAATGAGCAGCCTGTCAGGGAGATAACAGCGGCACAGACTCTGCAGAGGCAGCGTGTCAAGGCTGATTGAAATTAATTTGGACGTCTCATGACCAAGAATCTGAGACGTAATGTCAAGAGTACACAGAGGTAATTAATGGAGGGTGAGCTGACAGGTCCTATTGTGTCTCCTCAGGTGACAGCGGATCATAAAACTCCCCATGTGGGCTGCGGTGAGGGAGGATGTCTGCAGGTCTGAGAAGCTTTAGTGCAAGGGCAAAACCTGGGCAGACGGGCCTGTAAATAATACAAACATCAACAATGAGCGTTTGTTACTCCAATGAGTTAAACAAGCTGTCGATCAGTGAGGTGTGATGCATTCAATGCCTTTGCTTGGACACATCTCAAGGTTGATTAAAGACCCGGGACATGAATAACAACAAGCTAGTGTGCAAAAAGTACTAACCCACTGTATTTAGAAAACATCCCACCAAGAAAATAAGACTCAGCTGGAATATTAGAAAACAAATATGTCCCAGATGTGAACGTGTCCATGGAGCTGTGCAGGATTTGCAGTGTGAGGTTGATGAAGTAAATGTAGCGCAAACGGTAAGATGTTACTGAGGCACCGGAACCAGACCCCCTAAAAACAGCACTGAGACAATGGAAACTAATATTTATGTGTTTGAAATGGAAGCGGCATTTGCAGAACACAAATCACTTTACAGCCCTTTTAGCGACAGAATGGAGGATCTGTGAGGAGGCAGCGCCACCTAGAGGCCAGTTACCGGCCTCATACGTACGTGTGTGAAGCCAGGATTATTACAGATTCAAAATAAATGTATTACCGTATTTCATAGAGAAAAGTATTAATTATATAACCATGAACGATCCATAATTTGAAGCACTAACAACACTTCACTGTTCAAGCACTTTCAGTTTATGTAACATTTCGTCCTGTTTTCCTGCAACAATGCATTTCATCCTGTGAGAAGCATTAATGACATTTTATTTAAGAGCGAAAACAGATAACAACAAATGGTTTCGTTTGGACAATATTTATTTCTATTTTCCCAAGAGTAACATATTTCAGGACAAATGAATGTTTGAGAGAAGCGAGCACAGCAGTTTGCAGGATATATGATCCAAAATGGCATCAACTGCAGTCAGAGGACCGAGGGTTAGCAGTTCTCACAAACAATATTTACTGTAAGCAGGAAGTAGTCACAGCCGTCACTTCTCAACAGCCACATGTTGTCGGACAATCCAACCAAACACTGTATTGTTTTTCATACATCCCATAGAGACAAGAGCCTCAGTAAAGGTAAATTAAAACAGTGATGTCATGGCGCCATGACGCGAGTCAACACACTGTCTCAGTCTCACGCACAGAAGGACAGCGGGGAGCCAATAAAACGCTGGAGGAAAGCACGCGGCGGCGCCGTCACTGCTACCAGAGGCCGAAGCGAGAGAGAAAGAGAGAGAGAGAGAGGGGAAAGGTCACACAGGAGCCGAGCAGAGAAGAGCGTTCAGTACGACATGCGGAGGGACTACACGGATAGATATAATACGCTAACGCTGTGAGCGGCGACAGTCTTCAGGCAGAAGAGAAAGACAGAGGGAGGAGATAGATCAAGCGTGGAGAGGATTACAGAGCGAGGCGGGGTCAGCATGCTGGCAGCACGGAGAAACTTCACAGGAAGCCCAAGACGCAGAGATCACACGTAAAGGCCAGAGCGACAGATCACTACACCTACAGGCTAAGCTACACCGAACACACCCCACGCTACAGCTAATTACAGGAGCTACACACACAGTATACGTGGATATAATAGATAGATAGATAGATAGATAGATATATAGGAGACTATATCAAACAAGCAGGATAGGCAAGGCATCGCATGCACGTGCAAAGGAAGCAGTTCTAGCAGCAGCAGCAGCAGCAGCAGCGAGAGGAGGGGGCGTCTGGCTTTCCAGGACCACCGCAGTGAGATCCATGCTGTCTGAGTCACAGTGTGGACGCCAGGCCGGAGACGGAGCCGGTCTCCGTCGGGATGTGAAACAATAAGAGCTGAGGAAGAGGCCGACGCGAGAAACTCTTGGTTCATGGCACATTCGGAGCCCAGGTTACATGTTTTACGCAGAATCTTTTAACATCGACTCGAACAACCACGGGACATTGCACGTTTTTAGGTCATGTTTATACTCTAAAGTGCACGACCCTCCCCCTCGGGGGGAGAACTAGACAATACTGGCAATTTGATACTAAGGCAACACAGTTACAAACACACAAAGGTACACATGGACACGCACTGTCAAGTATCACGTGTTCACACTGAACGAACAAACGACCGAAGAGCAACACGTCAGAGTCGAAATGGCTTCACACACACACGTGCGCGCACACACACACACACGCACACACACACGCACACACACAGGCAAAAAGCCTTTAGAACGAACATGATGAAAATACAAGTTATCTATTCTGGAGATAGAGAAAATATGAGTAACTTCACAAATAGTCTCTGGTTATATGTCTTATATACACATATGTATACACAAAGATATGTACTTAGGACATCTTGAAATACTATTTACATCTATGATCAAAAGTGATTGTACACGGACCAACCATGTTGAGCAAATTGTGCTTCTCTAACTCCTTCAGAAAGCGTGACTTACACCAACTACTTTGCATTTGGTCTGGAAACTTGACACTCATCCACTAACATACGTTGGAATTAGCAGGTTTTTTTTACTCCTTCGCAGGCTTCAATAATTGGACCCATGTCTGAGTATTGCTTGTGAATGAATGAGTCGATGATAAGTCTCCGTTTCCGTGCTAAGGGCTCCTCCGCTAATGTTTTAGTGCAAGTGATGTCAGACACACAGTCACTCCTAAAATGAAGATCACGCCATTATTGCCCCTTTCCCAGTTTTCGTATTTTTCTGAAGATCTTACATCTTCAATAAGTGCTCCTTAACATTTTCACAGACTAATTTACACATGTAAAGAGTCCTGCTGTGGTTTACGTGGATGTTTTAATGACGTAGGAACCAGATCCACTCACTGAGCCGTCAGCGATGGACTTGTGGTCAACGTCAGTACTGCAGCTGAATGAACCCGTCGCCGACCCCCCACCGGCTCATTTCTGCCTTAAGCGACGTCTCTTAATAGAACACAGCCCAGGAGAAGACTTAGAAATACTGGAGCGTGGGGTTTTGCTGCACAATCCCTACGGATTTCTATAATTAGTGAAACTACCAACAAACATGCAGTGAAAACGCGTCTAACACCTAAAAAAAAAAAAAAAAAAAAAAAAAAAAAAGAACCTGCCAAAGCTGCGGTGATGCATGACCCACGTCCTGCTCGGTCTGGGACGCTCACGTACAGCTACACGACACCGGGCGGAGAATATAGTCCAGAGACCACGACTAGAAGTATGAGCACATGGAAAAGGCAGTCGATTAAGCTGAGGTAAGGTGAAGTGCTTTCTTTTGTCTTTTTTTTTTTTTTTTTTTTTAAACCAGAAGTTTAAAATTGTAAAGTTACGATAGAACACAACCACGTTCGGCACTTAACAACATAAAGGATCGAAAAATAAACTCTTCGCTGTCGACCTATGGCACAAGCATCCCATATCACAAACACAGAGGTCACGCCACTTACACGACTCAGGGGCCTACTGCACTATAGGAGAAGCGCTTTTACATGGCTCTGGACCGACGCAGTCCACTGCAAAGCTACGATACATAATATATGCACTTATCTTTTGTCTTTTTTAAATATGCTCTTAAATATGTGATTTTGGAGGAAAGAAAAAGTTTACCGGTACATTCACAACAAACAGTTCATCTGTCAAGGGGGAAACGCACGAGGGGGGTTCGCTGGAGTCTTATAGGTCTTGTCCGAGTCGCTCGATCTCCTCGATGAGAAAGTCGATGTCCTCGAAGGTGGCGGCGGGGTTCGAGATGACCATGCGGAAGAAGTTGACCTTGTCGCCTTGCGGTTGGTAGCTGACCATGGTGGTGCCGTACTCCATCATTCTGGCCTTGATCACCGGAGCCACCTGATGAAGAACAGCATCGCATGTAACACTTGGATGGATTCTGTGTTTTTCCTTTTGCGCCCCGAGTTTTGGGAACGTGTCTAATTCCCTGTTTTCTGTTTGTTTGCTTTTCCCGCAACTACCAAAGAGACCTTTTCTTCTCGGGTCCCTTTGATCCTGGTCCATTATCCCTCACTGGGTCCGACAGCTAAATGTGAGGCTGGCAGAGAACAGAGGCTGGAGCTGAGAGGTTATCGGCTGGTGCTGGAGCTGCTGTCGATTCTCTGCTGAGATTAGCTGTTGCAGATTCGCTTCAAGTTTCTTATACTTGGTTTGACCAACACCAGAAGAACATATTAAGGAAAAAATATTTCTGTGACGTATCACAGCAGCAAAGCATTTTGATTTTGAGAATTCAAGAATTTCAGCATCATATTATTTGCTTCATTTTCTCGAGCGTTAATAAACTGTGTGGCAGCTTTGGCTTAAGAGCTTACGTTAGCTGTGACTCAGCCTGGAGCAAGGACTTTAACAAATCTGCAGATATTAAGCCAAAGGAATGCTAAAGCTGCAGCCAGCGTGCGCCTGCAGGAGCTGTCATATTCCCATCATCCTCATCCTCATCCGTCCTTCAAGATATTTTGCAGGTGTCCAGCTGCAGGTTTCTGTCAAACCAGGCTTTTAAGCAGACATTAAGTCAAGCATAAATAGAGGACCTCCAGAGCTCCTCCAGTTTTTTTTTCTTGTTTGACGTGTCTGGGCAACATTAAATCATCCTTAAATCTCAATGTCAGAGTCTGCAGCAGAGTGTAAGATGGACGAACACAGCGTGGAGATAACTGAATCGAACTTTGGAGAAAAAATAAAATAAAACTGAGCTCAGCCTCCGACAGACGAATGTAATGAGCTGATTGTAGGTTGGCTCCTGTGTGATAATACATGGGCTAGTTCTTGTTATTTTAAATCATCTCCCCCACAGGGAGACTCGCGCCGGTCACGCCGGATAGTAATCGCTGGCCTGCGGAGGCACGTGACAGATGCCGCAGTCCCCCCTTCTTATCTCCGCTCACCCACCTTGTGCAAGTGTTTCTTCCTCTCCTCTTTGTCCTCCATGCAGCGGATCCCGGGGGGGAGGTACCAGAAGCAGACGTTGGTGTGCTGAGGCTGCAGGAACACACACACGGGCAACAAGACGCTGTCAAGTGCAAAAAGGTTCATTTGTGTATGATGATGACTGTTAGCCAGCCGGCAACAGGACATGCAGCTCACACAGCACAGCGCGCCCTCGTTACAGACCAGAAAGACACGAAGGCCTTGTTAAAGGGCTGCGGGTACAGGAGCCCATCAATTCCACGGGCTGAATACAGCAATTCACACCTCGAAACAGAAATCCATTAGACGTTGGCAGCATGTGACAGGCGTCCTCCGAAAGCAGCTCTATTTAGCTGGAGCGTTGGTTAGCGTCAGCTGACTCGCCGCCGCCGCGCGCTAAGCGGCAGCCGCAGGCGCCCGGAGGATTCGGCCACGACGCTCTTCGAGCAAAACAATAGGCCTCGGCTAAAGGGCGTCCTCCAGAGCGACGCCGGCCGTCGCCTCGTTCTAACCCCATCACGCGCCCGCGCCGTTGTGGCCCGGCTGGTGGAGGACATTTCAGACGCCGCGCTATTCATATGCATATGAGCAATTACACGCCGTTGTGCTGCTCATTAAGCATAATGGCAGCACATTACACTGGCAGCTAGAGGTGGACGTGCGTTCAGCCTGCACAAAGCCGCGGTGCCAATCACGTGGCTAATGGCGGCTAGCGCCTCTGACTGTGGGTGCCTGTGGCTCAGATGAGCGTCTCCGCAGCCGCCTACCTTCCCGTCGAACACCATCTCGTATCCTTCCCGGTCCTTGATCTTGTTGTAGAGGTACTCCGACAGCTCCAGGCACTTGTCGATCTGGGCCTCGAACCCAATGGTGCCCTGTCAAAAACACACCCACTGTGAATTCCTGCCAACGGCGTGTGGGTTAATAACGGACTGACGCAGTGTGATAACGGAGCCGTGCACCTTTGCCCTCCACATCAGCCACAGCTTGAAGATGTCCACGTGGCGTCCACACTGCAGCGCCTTGTCCCCCGTGTCGTAGGAGAGGTCGTAGTGCTTGTCCTGCTGGAACAGGTAGCACGCGTGCATCTGGTTGCAGTTCTGCATCAGACCCTGTCCGGCGGCGAGGAGCAGAGGGGTGATTACATCACACGGACACCCAACGGGGCACGTACCGCGTCGGCCGCGCGACGTGACGCACCTCCTCCCGGACCAGCAGGGCCGAGCACTGCAGAGGGACCGACATCATTTTGTGCGGGTTCCACGTCACCGAGTTGGCCCTGCGGTCGACAAAACACAAGCACCGGCGCAGCGTTAGTCCGGGCGCTCGTCCGCTTCCGGCGGACGCAGCCCGTTTCCCGCTGAGAACAGGGTCGCTTGCCTCTCGACTCCGTCCAGCTTCCACCGGTGTCTCCTGGACATGAGGAGGCTTCCTCCCCACGCACCCTGAGGGGAGAGAGGCAGACGTTTGTCACAGCAGCAGCGGCGGCAGCGGCGGCAGCGGCGGCGGCGTCTTTCAGCCTGATTCTACAGGAGCGACGCGATGGACAAGGCCGCGCGTGTCTCTTAATAGAGGTGTCCCCCCCCCGTCGGCACTAAATCACTTTCATTAATGATAGCGTTCCTCGGGTTTGAGGGCTCGTGACGGCAACGTCAGGGGAGGAGATGATTTACAGCCTCTGTTCCAGTTTCCCTAATCTCTGGTGCTAGATTGGAGGCGGCCAGCTCCTATCTGGGTCAGCCACAGGCGGTGAGAGGCCAGACAGACATAATGGATTTGTCAGACTCGGAGCTTCGGCTGCGTATTCCTGTGTATTACTGCCTGAGAATCCAGTCTGTGGATCCGTGTGCGTGTGCCATGGGAGCGTTTTAATTGAAGCACGCGTGTTCTGCTGCACTCACGTCCACGTGCATCCAGATGTTGTACTTCTTGCAGATGTCAGAGATGGCGATGAGGGGGTCAAAGGCGCCGTAGACCGTCGTTCCAGCAGTAGCACTGACGAAGAAAGGTACAAAGCCCTGTGTGCAAGAGAAGCGGGCATCATGCAGTCAGCAGGAGGAGCTGTCTGGGTGTTGGTGGCGGAGGGGGACATGAACCATCTTACCTTCTGCTTGGCCTCCAGGATTCTCCTTTCAAGGTCAGCTGGGATCAATTTACCGCTGCAGAGGGAAAAACAAGCTTGAGTTCCCCCCAACTGGAGAAGGCAAGACGTGCTCCATTAAGAAAAAGTCATTGTTTTCTGGAGTTGAAGCGGCTAAAAACGGCCAGCGTTACCTTTCGTCGGCTTTGATGCAGATCACACTTTCCGTTCCGATGCCGAGAGCCGCTGCACCTTTTTTGATTGAGAAGTGGCTCTGGACGGTGAGAGATGCAGAAGGAAACAAGACGAGGGGTGAAAGCTCTGCATGAGGTTTAATTGTCTCACACGCCACATCGTTTGGAGGTCACTTCAGCTAATCTGTGTCGAATAAACCTTCAAACAGTGACTAAATTTTGATCATTTAGATGTGAGGAGACACAGCAGCATAGTGGTGAGCTGAAGCAAAGCCTACGTGTTCCGACGTGAAGGCCACCAGTCTGGGGACGGATGACATTCCTTTCTCCTTCACTTCAGGGAACATCTTGAAGCGGGCCAGCAGCATGGCGTACATGTTGGAAATAGCACCACCTAGAGGACAGGCAGGGCGTGGTGCTTTAGAGCAGTCCGTCAGTGTCAGCGCGCATCACAGCCCGGTGTCACGGGCAGTGACACAGCATAGCAGGGCATGTTTGGATTAAAAAACGGACCAAGCTGCTGTCTGCATTGTTCACTGCAGATCAAGAGCAAATCAGTAAATGACAGCATCAAAAAAAAAAAAAAAGAAAAAAATCATCAGCCCCAGTCTTTGTCGTTAAATTACCAGATGCGTGTCGCACTGTGTGATGGAAGGGAGGGGGGGCTTTTGGTTGGAGAAAGAAAATTATTTTATGCTAATTGGCTTAGAAATGAGTTCCATTTATATCATCAAAATGCAAATTGACACATTGTGACACACACGCACACACAAGCGCACACACTTCCATCTCCAGTGAATCGTTGCTGGGTTTGGTGACATGCACACACACACATACACATACGTACCAGGAGAGAAGATGCCGTCTCCTCGTCCGTCTGACCAGCCAATGATTTCCCTCATCTTCTTCAGAGTGACGTATTCCAACAGCACGAACACAGGAGCCACCTCATAGGTGAACCTGAGTCACACAAGCCACAAAATGTGCAATGACTCATCACCAAAAACTACCAATATGCAATATGTTATTTATTATATACAGTAAGGTATTTATTACATACTCAGATAATCAAATTACATATCTGGACTATCTGTGTTGAAAGGCAGATTTTTTTCTGGCTTTACATTTTCTTTTCATATTAAAGCATCTAAAAACAAAATGTGCAAGCAACAGTAATTCATATTTATTCCACATATTAACCCAACTCTTTGTTTTAGACTCCCAATGTCTTAAATATTACATTTCCATTATACACACACACACACAGAGTATAATTTATTTTTGGGAATATGGTGTATTAGCTGAAGTAAATTTAGACACCAGTGTCAACTCAGAGGCTCAGATTGCAGTGCTTCGCAGTTGCCAAGGCTCAGGCTCTGCGTTTATCTCCCGAAAAACACACACACACACACACACACACACACACACACACACACACACACACACACACACACACACACACACACACACACACACACACACACACACACACACACACACACACACAAAATTAGCTTTAGATTAGCGCGAATTTAATTTCAGAGCTAAATTTCTCCCCTTGAATCCCCATGGGGATCAGAGGTTAGGGGGAGGGATGAAAGGCAGGGGATGGGGATGTAGGGGGGGGGGGGGACTCCGCCTTTCATTGCACCCTTTTCATTTGCCATGATTGAGTGCAAAAGAAAAGAGCCACTATCAGCCAGGCACAGAGCAGAGTTCACGCGGACGGACCGGAAATGGAATTCATTGTGACGATGATTATCACCGTTTAAATCATCAAGCAGCAGGCTGCATATACTTACATATTGGTGTTAGCAGTGGATGTTAGCCAATCAGCTGCCAGCCCGACCATGTCTAATCCTGTGGAGAGCTGATTGAAGTACCTGGGGTGGGCTGAATTAAAGAGGAAGCGAGTGAGAGTCAGGCGCATTTTGGACGTCACGAAAACTCAAATATGCATTTGACATGAGTTTTAGAGTTTAAAAATGTCTCATCATTAAAACACTTTGATTTAGATTTTTGTGACGTACAAAAGGTGGAAAACTTTCTAAATGAATGTGATCCACGTTTGTTTAAGATTATTTACTTTTTATACAGTATATTTCATACTAAAACATGTAATGAAACATTCTACTTCCGGTCAAACGTTAAGCCTTTAAGATGTTAATTTTCAGTAAAACAAAACCTTTTTATAGAAGCACCTTGTGCGTTTGCTGAGTTAAGGACAACATCGTAAAACACATTATGGAAATTATATAAACACTTTATAGAAATTATATATAAACATTTAAAGATAAATCAAATCCAACAGGACGTGTAGTTAACCTAAAGCGTGAAGAGAAAACAACAGTATTTGTTTTTGCAGAGGGTGAAATCTTCCCCGTTGTGTTGCTGTAAATTCCCCCCTGCATGTGTCAGTCAGCGGAGAATAATGGACTTGGCCTATGAAGCGGGGTTATTAGTCTATTATCTCCTCCTTGCTGAACCAGATTTACTGCGTCACCGCATTTATCGGTCTGCTGCTCAGGAGGAGGGAGAGGAGGACAACTTCCACCTTTTTAAGTGGCATTGTTTTAACATCATTTTCTTTTTATAAAGAATTATATTTTTATTATATATATATATATATATATATATATATATATATATATATATATATATATATATATATATATATATATATATATATATATATATATATATATATATTTGCTTATATGATTGTTGAAAATAAACCACCCATTTGCATGTAGTTTTTTGAGATGATTTTTTTACCGCGTTTCCAGCATTTCTGTGGTATTAAATAATCGTGTGGATTTTCAATTGGTTGTGACATATCGTTGTAAATATTTAGTATTCATAAAGAAGTGCAGTACGTGTGTGGCTGTAATTTATTAATATTTCACAGAAACACAGGCAGGAGGCCGGGCTTCGGGCCTGCATGTACCTTTAGACGGAACAGTTTCCAATTGTGCCAAACAAAAAAAAAATCCTATTTGACATTTGTCTCGCGTGCAGCCGCAGTTCCGCCTCAAAACGTCCTACCTGTTTTAATGGCGTATTTCAAAGTAGCGCGACAGCTGATCAAGATATCATCCAGAGTCGCAGGCTCGCCCTGCAGCTCCCAGTTGTTCATCTGAAGCAGCTCGTTTGGATAATGAAAATCAATGACTTTCGTTTCCCTGTCGAAAGACTCCACGATGTAGGCCAGTAAAATATCCACCACCTCCTGCAGGAAGGTCATTGTCTTGGCGTCACCGTCCAGAGCTGGCAGCAGGTCTGGCAATGAAATAATATTAACACGTGCAATTGTGATTCACGTTTCCGTTTGTTTGGACAGATATACCTCTTTTTTGTATTAACATACACACGTAAAGCGCCATGAACCGGATAATAAGACATTATGATTGTATTATTAAGATATATTTTACGAAATATTTTTCTACTGCGACGCCCAAAACCTTGACGCAAGACACAGCGCTGAAGGTGACCTCTACAAAAATGTTTAGAGCATCAACTTCTTTAGTTTTTCTATGTATTCTCATCCAAATAGAAGCATGTTTTGTTATTTATCTCTATTTCTAACTAATTTAAATCTTGCATTTCATCGAGTGTGAGGAAATAAAACGAAACACGAGACATTTAAGTTGTAATTATGAGAGTGAGGTTTTGCTTAACATTTAATGCTGTAAATTTAATAGGTGTCATATCTGTTTTAAAATATGTGCCTTTTTTAAGACAACAATAATCTGAGTGATTTCAGTCACACTTTCCTCTCCTTCATGGTGAATAAATGAAACCAGTTCTTGCTAGTATCTGGACTCGCGTCGACGTGCGAGGCGTCCGGCACGTTAACACCAGGTTAACGGCGTGGTCGCGTACCTGTTGAATAGAGGTCAGAGAAGACCACGGCGGCTTTGGTGCAGTTGCAGGATTTGTTGCAGCCGCAGGTGCCTGCGGGCGTCTGCGGCGGCTCGGCGGCTTTCTCCACGTCTCCAACGTTGAGCAGCGCTTTGGAGACCACAAACACAGCATTCGGGGGAATTTTATCGGTCTGTGTGCGAGGCCGCGCAGCAGATATGACCGAGGGAATAAAAGACACGTTGGCGAGCGCGCCATCCTCAGCACCACTCCCCCCTCACACACACACACACTCCACACAGCACGTACCACATAATTTCGATCCTATACCTCCGGATAATTTCTGGGCCGCCGCTTGGCACCAAGCCCTGGCTGGAAGAGAGACGGGATGAATTAGACACGGACGATCGGGGTTATGGCTTGAGGTCTGGTCCAACTTTGACGTAACAGAACAAACACAACGAGCGTCGTGCAACTTAAACTAAACATCGCCGTGATAAACTTCGGTCCTTCTGCACAGAAAAACAAAAAGGAAAAAAATGGCGCAAAAGCAGATGTGTCGGCTTTAAATACGGCGGGGCCTGTGTAGTTGTGATTCGGTGGCGGCGACGCCAAATGCGCCGCGATCAGAGCTGCGTCTGGTCCGTCAGAGGTGGTTTGAAGACAAAAGCCACTCACGCGTGCTGGGGCTCCGATTCCCGGTGTTGGCCCCCGCATTATCTGCGCCAAGAGACCAGAAGCCGTGGGATGCCATTGTTGCCGGTAGTTAGGAGCTGCAGGAGACGCCGAGACCCGCTGAGCCCATCCACACGCTACGACCGGGAGCTGCTCAGAGCCGATGAGGTGCCGGAGCCGAGGACCCAGCCGTGCATCCGACTCGCGCGTTATGCCGCACGAACGTCCCTAAAATGAACAGGCGCACAACGCAAAAAATAAAAATAAAAGACAGGCGAAGCGTCCTCGCTGCTCCGTTTCGCGTCCACAGGTGCGGAGGAGCATGAAACGTCGTCTTCCCGGAGAAATTCACCAACACTTGACTTCACCGGCGCGCTCCCCGCAAAGCGCAGCCAAACACATCGGGATGATCTGAGCACGTTCGGGGTGCTGAAGCCTCCGGAGTGACGCTCAAAACGAAAACAAAAACAAAAGAAGAGGGAGGAACCGAGAGACGACGGAAAGTGGCTGCAGACGGCAGCTTTTAGCTACAGCTGCCGGTGAGTGCGCCGCGCGTAAAGCACGTCTAATTGCATCTAACCTAAATTTTCACGTCACTAGAGAAATCCCATCGTGATTCACTTCAGGTCATGGCGAACTGCGCTGCGTCGTGACTCCATACATCCCCAGCATTCTGCGCCCCGCGCGCTGAACTCTTCCTCCATACAGACAGTGAATACCAACTAATTCCTCTGCCCGACAGTCGCACACCTATTTCTTGGAGACCGGCTGCTTTAATTGCCCGCCTCCGGTGGAAAAAACCCGCGGGGCGGAGGGGAGAGTTGGTTCAAATACACAGTGCGCAGAGGTCCCTCCTCTCTCCTTCACAAACATCAGCACTTCTCTTACTTACAATTATTTCTGATGGAATAGGCCACAGCTGTCAAATCACCATTTTATTCAGTAGAAATTCAGGCTTTCTTTACCGTTTCATCCTCACGTGAGCGTCGTCTCCCGGTGGCCCTGCATTGGAGCTGGTTTGTAGGTTTGGGATATAGGTTAAGGTAAAAAAATAGAAACTAGACCTGAAATAGTATCACAGCCTGGTTTCACACAGTACAACCGTCACGTTCCTTCTACAAGAGCAAACTGGGCCTCGGGGCATCACAAGCAGCCTGAGACGCAGCTGTTATGATTCATAATGACCATCGCCACCAACCACTTAAACCTAAACGCACTGGTTAGAATAGATGGAACCCTCTGGCAACGCTAGCGATGCCTGAGTGTTTGTGTTTGGAGCAAGTTGTTCAACCATTATTGTACATTTAATTATTTAAATTTAAATTTAATATTTGTGTTACAATAAAAACACAATGATGATGATTCAATGTAACTCATCCCTCGTTCTTTCCAGATTCGTATACGCAGCATGTCGTCGGGGATTCACTAACACTCCCTGTGGGGGGCTCTCCTTTGAAATGTCACACAAAGGTCAGAGGTTACATGTAGAAAAGAAATGTACAACGCTTGATAGCTGAGCGAAGACGCACAGTTTGTAAATGACCACTGGGGGGTTGGACAGAGGGGGTGTGGGTCAAAATAAAACATCACAGAGGTTGAAATATTTAATGTTAAAATCACCAGCTCTGAGAAGACAGGAGCGGAAACCATGCACCTCCTCTCATACAGTAACACTGAAGCTGATTTCAAAATGGTTTCAATGTGAATTATGTGAGAGCACGATCTGCATTTCTACTGTACATCAATTATAAAACCAAAGCATTTTAATATTTACATTTGTCTTGATCCTGTGATTCATTCGTTTGTGTGCAGCTAAGGAGTTTCACACAATTTGAGAACCTGTAATCGTTTAAAGTAAATATACCATAGCGTCATTTGTTATTGTATCGTGTTGTTTTCCTCCTGGTTCAGGTCGTTCCTGTTCGTCTCGTGCTTAGTACTGTTTGATGAGCCTTCGTCTCTGGGAGGTCTTCCTCAGCAGGCGCCTGTAGTCGTACGGGTTGTCCTCGCTCTGACTCTCTGTGGAGGGCATTCTGGGAACAGAGAGCCTGGCAACAAAGGCAGGAGAGATGGTTTTAAAGATTGGAAACAGCAGAATGAGAAAAGGAGGATGAAAAGATTCATGTTCAGGAGGAAGATTTCATGGTGGTTATCATCGTCAGTAGCCATTCATCATGCAAACGGGTTGTCTGAGGCAGAAGGGATGAAATATGCACATGGAGTCACGATGTGTCTTTTGACTGAAGTGAATATGAAATGTGTTGTTAGGTTGTCAAATGGAGAAACCCAGAACTCTCCTCTTACTTCACAACGTACCTGTTGTCTTTGTCGGGTCGGCTGGCCTCCGGGTCTGTCACGGCCCGCTCCCTGCTCGGTCGGCCCGATGACGCCTCCTTGGTGGACCCAGAGGGCTCGGACCTGGCCGTGGACAGGGCCCTGTAGTACTGGTCGTCAACGTCCAGCAGCTTCCCTGGACTGAAGCACAGACAGACCCGGGGTCAGTCACAGAGCGAGGCCTCTTTATTCTGGATGTCGGATCGAACCAAAACAACCTGACAGCAAATCTGCGGTTTCACTGTTGCTTTGAGCATATAAGGAATAAAACCTATTATTTGTGTTGATGTTAAGTTACCGTTTAAGGCTAAGCTAGCCATAAAGAGTCATGTATAAGGAGAAAAACTTAATGAAGCTAAAGAGAAATTGATCACTTCCTCCTCTTCTTCCGACCCATCTCCCTTCCTCCACTGCTGTCAGCTTCAACCCCTCCCGCCGACCTTCTCATCCTTAATGGCGCATGTAAACTGCTCCTGTCCGTCCCTGGTTTATTTATCTAGCAAAGGATCACTCCTGATGCGTGTGCGCCTCAGCTCGTGTGTTACTCCCCACGCTGCTGTGATAAAGTGCCGTGGCCCTGTCTGTTCGGGCCTATCGCTCTATCTTCACCCTCACACTCCAGGGGTGCGATCGCCCCGTGGCCTGTGCAACATCCATATGCATGAATGCACAGGTCTAGCGGAGCACAGTCTAGAGGGATCAGGAAGTGGAGGTTTGACGGTGGGAACTGGAGGACTTACTCGTCTTTCCTGGGTTTGCGTTTCTCATCCTGAACCGACCTCTGAGGAAGGAAGATGGAGAACAGACCATTAGGACATAGGATGTGAGGACAGTGTTTAGTTTCCAATTAAGAGTGATATTTTTATATAGCACAAAACATTACAGCTAATTGGGTTTGGCTTTTTGGGCTACACCACTAAACTACAGGCAGAAAAAGAAACCGTGGTTGTTATAAATATCTGAAGCCATTGGCCATGGTTCCTCCAACTCACGTGAATCAGATTGTAATAGGTGGAGTCCTCGGGGGTGTTCAGCGTCTTCGGCTGCTGGGTCCTTCGGGGGGGCCGCGACAGGCGCTTCTCGGCTGAGCAGGAGCAGAAACGAGTGCGATCATCACACGGTGCAGCAGGTGGAGGTGTGCGTGGGTCAAATGTATCCTGGTCGGACTGCGTTCTATGCTGCAGCCTCTGTTTGACCACAGGGACCTTTGTTGTTTGTAACTCGGTGTAATTCCCTGAGACCAGCTGGGCAGGTGCTCGTGTTTGACACCCTTCATGTCTCGTCACATTTGTCACGAGCGATAAAACAGCTGTGACAACATCTCGCATCGGTGTTATTGCAATCATAAATTTATTACCACGACCTTTGCTTGTTGCTAAGTATTAATCATTTTCATGCAAGAGTAGGACGCGCATCCCAAACCATCCATCACGTGTAGCGGCTCCCAGGCGGCGGAGAAAAGTTTGCAGCGTTATTGACTCGTTCAAGTCCAACTAAAGGTCGCTGGGTATTGCTCAAACAAGGGAAGCCAATTTCTCACGCCCTCTTATTAATTCCTGTCATAATTGTTGAAAACGCTGGCTCACGAAACCTGATTAACATTTGATGACCTTTCCTGTGAGGAATATTGTGACTGGCATCCTCTGCTTCCACTCCGTGTGTCACAAATGCTTTTCATGGAGTTTGTTGTGCCACTGAAATTTATGAGGACAGCGTTGGACTGCTGATGGAGAAATTTGCCTAGTGGCACCGAGGAGCATAATTTTATGGGGAGCTGCACTAGGCCTGTAAATAACACAGACAATTCATTCTGCTTCACCTCAGGCAACGAGATCTGCTTAGGACCAGCTGGAAAGGGCAAACATCCACATTTAGCAAAGGTTGTAGACTGGTATATACTGGAATATAAATGTACGAATGAACTGCAGCTTAAGATTATGATGATAATGCTTGTTGTTACAAAAAATAAAAAAACAAACCAAATGAAAAATGAAATGCCCCAAAATTCACAGAATTAATTCTAAAACCAACAAAAAAATCAGAAAAGGTTATCTCTCATCATATTACTGGAGATAATTATTACTTTATTTCTTGTGACTCCCGCACCTTTGACTGTGGTGACATTTACGCTTTGGCAAAGAGGCTGAACTTTCAATTTGCGGCCTCCCCCCTAAACCAATTACACCTATCGCCTGTGCAAATCAAAGTTTATTTCTGATGACACGTCAGGGAAGAGAAGCGCTTCCTGTTTTGGCACTTGACTCTCCCAGGTTTTCTGATCTAATCAAGTCACGGGAGAGAGAAAAGAGAACACGGCGTGCCGATAACATCACATTCGACTGCAATAAAACCCACGTGCCTGACTCTGTCCTCACAGCAGGAGAAGAAGGAGAGCGAGGATAAAACTAGAACAGGCTCACACCTTTAATTCTGATGATAGTTTGCTTCCATGCTCTGTGTATTTACAATCAAAGCTATATTATGTCTGCAGAGTGACAACTGATGTATGCTGTACGTCCATTCAATGCTTTGTCCCTGAACACTAGTGAAAACAAAGACCATCGTCCAAGCCGTCACTCTTATTTATCTGATGGTTCAGGTCTTAAACCCCAGGAGCAAGTAAAGGCACATTAACCTCGAGTTAATCCACGCCCAGATGTGTATTAAATTTATTGCTTTATAGACAGATGTTCTCGGGGCTTATCTTACTTGATTGGTGGTCCTGGTGAGTGTAGCCATTGATTGTCGTTCCCCTCACAAACATGCCATTGTTGTCTGGGTTTGACTGATGGACCTGGATGAAGTCATTCAGCTTCTGCTGCAGGGCAGCGAAGTCCTGAGAAGCCTTGGAAATCTGTGGCAGAGACACAGAAGCATAGACTGAGTGGAAGCAGCAGTGAGGCTGCCTGGTCGTGACGGCGAGGCTCTCACCTCTGTGGAGAAGCTGTGCAGTTGTTCAGCCTCGTTCCTCTCGGCCTTCAGGTTCTTTCTTTCTTTGTAGCCCCTGAAGTTACTCTGGATCTTCACGGCCGCCTGCTCCTCTTCCAGCCGTTGCTGCTCGGCGTCGGCCTGGTCTTTGTGTTCTATCAGGACATCGGTCACGTCCAGGGCCTCCTCTGCTTCTGCACCGCCAGCTTCTTCCTTTGCGTTCTGCTGCGCTGCTCGTTCCGCCTTCAGTTTCTTTCTGTCTCGTTGGCCTCTGAAGTTACTCTGAAGCACAGTAGCAGCTTTGTCCTCATCCATTCTCTCTGTGTTCTCCGTTGGTTCCTCTGTGAGTGTGACTTGTTCGTCTTCCTCCGGAGGTTCTGGAGGAGCCTCCTTCTCCTGCGTCCTCCTTTTGGGCATCTTGCCTTCCTCCTCCAGTCGCTTGCGCTCCTTGTGGCCGCGGAAGTTGCTCTGGATCACCACAGCTGCTTTGGTCTCGTCTGGGTCTTCGGCCTTGACAGGTCCAGGATCATCATCCTCATCTTTAGCTGAAGCCTCTGGCACGTTCTCCTCATCTGTTGGGAGTTCGTCCCCATGTTTCTTGGCAGGGATCTTACCTTCTTCCTGTAACCTCTTCCTCTCTCTGTGACCTCTGAAGTTACTCTGGATAACAGTGGCCGCCTTGGTTTCCTCGTCTACGTTGTCAGTCTCTTCTGCTGCAGCATTGTCCCAGTCATCTTCCTCCTTCGTGTCCTCCACCTGTGCTTCTGCAGCTGCTGTTTCATCCACCACGTCTGTGTGTTCATCATCTTCTGGCACCTGTGTGAGATCACTGTCGCCATTTTCGTCTGCTTCAACACTCTGTTCTTCCTCCTCGTCGTTCTCAGCTCTCTTGTCTTTGCTGGAGTCCTCTACACCTTCGTCTTCCTCCGCTGGGTTTGCTGGTGAGTCCGGTTCGCCTGCAGCCATGGTCTTTTTTCTTTCTTTAAACCTTTGCCTCTCTTTGTAGCCTCTGTAGTTACTCTGGAGAACCACAGCTGCCTTGGTTTCCTCTTCTTTCTCTGCTCGCTCCTTCTCTCTGGCTTCTCTATAAGCAGACATGATACATCTATATGAAACACCACACATCTATTTTTGTGCTTTGTTTACATGCTCTTATTTTTCTCATACCGTTTCCTTTTGAAGCTTCTTCTTTCCCTGTGTCCTCTGTAATGCGCCTGAATCTTGGTTGCAGCTTTGTTCTTCTCATTTACCATCTCCTTATATTTCTTTTTTGCTAGATATCCCCTGCAAACTAATGAAGACAGAATCTGAAATAACATAATACACTCCACACTTGGACTCTGCAGCATCAGCAGACAGAACTCACCAGCCTGAAGCTGGACGATGAAGGCCTCAAATTTAGCTTTACTTTTATCTTCTGCTACCTGCTTCCGAACTTTATGACCTCTGTAAGCTGGAGATTAAAGAGTGAATTAGCACAGCTGCACTGCGAATCGTTTGTATTCTGGGGCGCCCACAGAGTAACAGAGTACAGTTTACGAACCGGACTGCAGCACCAGCGCGCTCTGTTCTCGCTCCTTTAATATCCGTCGGTACCGCTTGGCTCCCAGCCAGCCTCGAACGAACGCCTGGAGCAGAACGATGCGTTGTGTGGCCAGTTGCACCATCAGATTTAGATGTTGAACGTGGTAGTACTTCAGAAAGACCTGAGTCATGTCAGAGAAACTTTATTCATCACCATATATTTGTCAGTTCTGTGCTACTGATGTTTACATTAATGTGAATAAAGATAAGTTGCAGTGCAACATCAACATATGTTTATTAACCTTCAGGTAATGTTTGAGCTGAATTAGCTACTGAGTGGGACCATACCTTTGTATAATAAAGGGACTCATCAAGACAAGCAACTGCAAACACTGAGCGACTAGCATGAAGCAGTAATTTGGGCCTTTGATCATTCCTTTTCTAAATATGATCAAAACTGGGCTGAAGCCATGCAAGGGTTTTACACTAGCTTTAGTTTAACGAGCATCGTTTGCTGTATGATGTTCTCTGTTGCTCTGACAACGGCTTCCAGAGTCTCAACCAGCTCTGATGCTGTCAGGAACGTAAAGTGCTTTGGAGTTATACTACGGCAAATAGAATACAGCAGTTTTAGTTTTATAGCCAGACCTTTGGTGCTTGAATAGAGCTTTTGTTTTGGTCTATGACTTGTGTACAAAATTATGTAAATCAATGCTAAATGGCTCAGACTGAATTCAGCATTTCTGAATAGTTTGGTGACATTCTAGGTCTCTACTTACTTTTGTTTTCCCCATGGCCCAGTTTTCCAGTTTGGCCTTTGCCAGTATTGCAGCACATGTGTCAGGAGTCACAGCTGGCTCCTCGTGAGCATGGAAAGCCAAGAAGTAGTACCTGTAACAGTCGCCGCAGTCAGCTGGATGCACACATTCGATCAGCATCTCTGTGGCGAATCCCCCAGAGCGATGCGACAACCCACTGACCTCTTGATGAAGTTGGCAAACAGGATGCGGTGGGAGTAGCCTTGCCGCCTGATCTTAGCCGTCTCCAGAACGCCGGTGTATCGTAACTGAACCAGAACCTTTTCTCGGTCAAACTTGTTGGCGTGCCGATCGTTGTTCGGCTTAATGCAGCGCACAAAGTGAGGCTGCCCAGCCACCATCTTGGACAGCAGGTCCATCAGAGAGTACTGTAAGGAAGATCAGAAAGGAAACCCATTAAGTAACCGGACTTTTCCAATAAAAGCAGTGTTAAACTGTTAGCATGTTAGCATCTGAGACCCCATAATTCTTACTCTGAAGTAGGAGGACACCGTCTGTGTCCTCATGTTTGTGGTTTCTCGTGGGTGGTAAGGTGTGTCCCCATGCTCCCCTGACTGGACAAACAGAAACCTTAAATCATGCCGTAGGTTGCAGGTTCATACTCTACTGCCTGAGCCACTAAATAATACCTAATACTTAATGCGATTAAAGATTTTTTTTTTCGCAAAGAACTTGGGACATTGCTGGTAATTAAATCTAAGTAGATACAACGATAATTCACATGTCATACATACATAGCAGTATGTCATACATTAACTTTATTTCAAAATCCTTTTTTTCCCATTAAAGAAACACATTTATATTAAGCAAACAGGCTCATTACTGGAGGTCAAATCCTGTTCTACCACAATTTAAGCTAATTGACTAAAGTAATTAAGATGCTGGTAGGAAAGTACTGGCAGGGAAGTCCACCACAGGGATGGATACAACCAACGGGTGTTAGTACTTGAAAAAGGTGGAGTGTTCTGGCGTTTAACAGCAAAAGTCATGAAAGCAGCAGACGTCATGGAAGCAAAGACATGCACAGAGATACAATTGATGGCCACACAGGATCGAGCTATGGCTGGTTTTAGTAGATCACTAAATTAGGATCAGTGTGTACTGGGGGTCTACGGTGAATGAGGCTGTCTACAGGAGAAAAGAACAACACAACATCAACCACAGGACATGAAAACATATTGATTACCTCACTAAAGGAAAAAGAGCTGTACAAGGTTAGCACTCCCATCTTTTATTAAGAAGAAACGCAGGGATGTGAGAGAGGGGAAGAAGAAGAAGACAAACAGTGAAGATATAAAGCTTCCTGCAGGACATAAGTAGAAAGGCAAAAAGCTGAGCTGTCAATCAAGAGCGAAGCTCTGAGAGATAGAGGAGGCAGAAGATAAATCCAAGTTCTTGTAAGTACCTTGGCGAAGGTGATGGTGCGTGTCTGGGTGCGCGGGCTGCGTATTGTGTTTATGCCTTTACCCTTGGTGTGGGCAAGGTTGCCTGTAAACAGAGAGGAACGTGGTCTCACCAGCAGACAATAAACCACAGAAACACCACATGCTCTAACGTTCACAGACCCCCCTGTAGATGATGATCAGGTCAATAAAATGACTCAACAATAGTGTTTGTTGACTACTTTGTGTATCCTGTCATGCATCAAACATAAGCTTGCGCGTTCTTTTATTCCTCTCTTTCTGTAATGCGTCCTCGTTACCTGTTTTGGTGAGAGGATGCGTGACGAGTTTGCGAATAAGCTCGTTCTCCGATGACCTCAGCAGCAGGATGATGTCGGCTGGGAGGGTGTCTCTGTTCTTGGCTAAGAAGCCTGCGGCGTTGTAGATCACCTTAGAAATGAAAAGACAGAATATTACTGTACATAACTGATTCACCTGAAGCACCAGAAGAGCGGAAACGCTTCGGCAGTGGACAGCCTGTGGCCAGCAATTACCTTTCCAGCGTAGTGATGGATACCAAAGCCGAGGTCGACCCTCTTTGGTCTCCAGAAGCTTTTGGTTTTGAGATTATCTTCAAATTTCTCTACAATATCAGATCGCACATCAGTTAATTAACCTGTGAGACACCTACGGCTGTTTAAGAGGGAATGACACCTCTTGAGTACATTAAAAGTGTAATGTGAGGAAAATCTATTTAAAAAGTCGTATTTGATACCTCAGGCTGTGTTTTTGTTTTCTACCACAACCTAAGAAAACTGCGGTTTCTACCAGCAGGAAGTGGAGACTGACCAACAAGAGTCTGGTCCGTGGCCTGTGGGAAGCGACTCTCTTCGTCCAAAAGTGACAGCATGCCCATCGGCTTCTGCAGAAACAGGTCCAGGAGGGGCCGGTTGTCGTCATATTCGATCATGCGAGCGTCCACCTCTTCATTCAGATACTCATCCTGTATGGATACAGGAAGAACAGACGAATGATAACCTAACTCAGGTTTAAGCTTTGCTTGCTTATGCTCGATGGTTCTTGACATTTTTGTTTAGGTAGAGTGAACCCTCCACTTTACTTGCGCTAATAGACACTATTGGTTTTACTAAGCATGTAAATGAACCCACTCATCATTTTAATCATACCCTCTATCTTTTCCTGACATATGGGGTTGAAATTGATAATTTAATAGTTCTTCTCCAAACCCTCTGTTATCTGACCATTAACCAATTGACCATATTAACTAGGTGAGATTATTAGGAAGCCTTCTATAAATTTTCATTGTTATGCAGATGATACACTATATATGTCTTTGGAACCAAATGAAACAGATGAACTATTCAAAATTCAAAGTTGTTTAAAATACATCAAATCCTGGATGTCCCAAATTCCTTCCAAAATCTAATATCAGATAAAACCGAAATTATTATTTATTATTTATTATTATTATTATCATTATAAAAATTACAGAGAGACACTATTGGGTCAGATAGCAACGCTGGATGACATAGCTTCAGATTCTACTGCGAGAACCCTGGTGTCATCTTTGACCAGGATCTTTCTTTTACATGATACATTAAACAAATCTCCAGAATCGCCTACTTTAATCTTAGAAATATAGCTAAAATTAGAAGCATCCTCTTTAAGAGCGATGCAAAAAAACTGATTCATACATTTGTTACCTCTAGGCTGGACTACTGTAACTCCTAACAGCTCCTAAAAAAGCCCACATCTTATTCAAAATGCTGCAGCCCGAGTTCTGACGGGACTTAGAAAGAGAGATCACATTTCTTCTACATTAGCTCTTCTGCACTGGCTCTCTGATATAACCACCCTGCCCGTGTCCAGTCCCTGGTCCACCCATCCTGCCTGTGCTCTGCTTGTTGTTGTTGTGATTTTCTCTCTTTCTATCCCCTCACTCCAATGGTCAAGGTAGATGGCCGCTCCCATCCAGCCTGGTTCTCCTGGAGGTTTCTTCCTCAATAGAGAGGGGTTCTTTCCTCTCCACTGTTGCTGTAAATTGTAATTAAAGGCTTGCTGCATGTGGAATTTGTTAGGTTTAGTTGTGTAAGGTCTAAAACCTTACCTTGTAAAGTGCCTTGAGATAACCTTGTTGTGATTTGGCGCTATATAATTAAAACTGAACTGAATAAAACTGAACCTGATTACATTAGGTCGACTGGCTCCCAAAGCATGACTCATCAACATTGCCACAGACATCTAACCAGCAAAGTAAAAAAAGAATGGGAGCAAACACCGTGGAATCAGAGTGTTTGCTGTAGCATGAGTCGCACGCGATGAGAGAAACCAACCTCATTTCTGCAGGAATGCAGCCAGACTGGGAAGGTGTGTAAACAATACACAGACATACAGTAGACGTATGCACACGGTGTGATGTAACCTTGTTATCTCTAGGCTGGACTACTGACTCCTTACTCATAGGCTGTACTAATAGCACACTGTGTGATGTAACCTTGCTCTAATGCTTATGTCTTATCCTTACGTGGATGTGACATTTCATTGTGCAGTACATTTTCCTTATGCTACGACTAGAGGGTTGCACTAGGAGAAATGTATTCCTGGGCTGGGTGCCAACAATACCCAGGAGTGAGTTTAAGTCCAGTGCTAAATGTCTCCAGCTCCTAATTGACCCTCGTTTGGGATGATGAATAGCTCCCCTCCGCGGGTGGGACCAAATCATTTAACATTAGCAAACCATTCTGCGCCACCCCAGGGCGGAACACACCCAGGAGACCATATAAAAGGGAGAATCGCCACTCTCACCCCCCCGTAAATAAAGCAAGCAGCATATTTTACCCTTGCCGTCTCTTTTAAAGCGAAGAGTGACAAATGATGACACATTATCAGCATTTAGATGGAAATGGGGCCTTATCAAGGTGAAAAACAGCATATAAAGTGCTTTTTAGAAGCTGTCACTAAGTGTTCAGCGATAGGTTTGACGTTACCTGTTCCCAGACGAATATATGCTGGTTGAAGTAGAACTGAATCTGCTCGTTGGCGATGTTGATGCAGAGCTGCTCGAAGGAGTTCTTCTTGAAGTTCTCAAAACCGAAGATGTCCAAGATGCCGATGTTGAGGCCCTTGTCGTCTTCTCTGGAGGCAGAAGTGGAAAAGTTTTGGAGGGATGACCTCATTCTGCTCACATGGCAGCCAAACACACCAGGCTCCTGATCTCACCCCAGGTGGCTGTCCGGCCGCAGCAGCGCGTTTATCCGGTTGACAATCCAGCTGAAGAGGCGGCCGTAGAGAGCCTTGCTCATGGCGTCCCTCACCTCCGCTGCCTTCTCCACCGTGTTTGGCCTGACGATGGTCTCCCCCCGGGCCACGACGCAGTGGGAGGTCAGGGCTTCCTGGAGCTCATCTGAGCGGATGCGGAGCAGCGATGCCACTGAGGGGACAGGAGAAGAAAATGCATGTTTGATAGCACCCTGCCTGCACCGAGGGGCCATTTGTTTTCTATATTCAGCCTGGCTCCACCGAGAGCTGTGTGTGGAGTTAATAGAGAGGAGCGGGGGGGGGGGGGGGGGGGGGGGAGGTGGGGGCACAGCAGAATCACCCCCTCGTCTCACCGTTCTCTAGGACCGTGATGTTGGTGATGTCGCTCTTGTCCGTCTGGTGCTCCGAGGCAACGGGCGAGAACTCAATGTCGCCGGAGTTGAGGACGGCTGCCAGGGTGCTGTACACGCTGCCCAGCTCCTGCAGACAGAGAGGGTCTGTAGGAAACAAATGCACTGGGGAGGGAACAATAGTAGGACTCGCATGTTGGACTGATTTGGGTTTGATATCTCGTTACTCCTGGTGCTCAGACTACAGATTATCACGTCTCCACCTCCATGCTCCACTGGTGGTGTTAGACAGGCCGCTAAGGGACGTTTACCTCCAGGCTAAAGCCGATGACTTTGAAGCACTGCTCCACTGCGTCGAACTGCTCCTTGTAGAAGGTGTTGCTCACTATGTCAGGCCCTAATTTAATGTGCTCGTTGTACAGATACCTGCAGTATGAAACACAGACACAGTTCTGAGCAGTGGGTGGGAGAAGGTGGAGGGGAGCCACGGGAAGGTCAAACCTACTTGGGCATTTTGCTGTCAGACAGCTTGTAGTGGGCCAGCTTCTTGTGGTCAGCCAGGCCAGCGTAAATGTAGTAGAAGACGTGGAAGTTCCTTTCGCCTCTGTCGGAAAATCAGCCACAAGCTTTTTGTACATCTAATAACAAGCACAGCCATACACAGATCAAACCCTCTCTGACCCGCGTGCCCGGCTTCTAATGAAATACTCGAGTCGGCTTTGAAGCTCCGCTAAGGACACTTGCGAGAGCACAATCTTTGATGGAACAGGAAATAAGTTAGCCCCTCCACCTGACCCGCTCTGTCCCCCAGACACGCGATAAGCAGAAAAGACAGATTGACTGAAGCGCCGGTTAAAGGCAAATGCCACCAGTCTGAGACGGAAAAGCAGAGGTGAAGGGAGCAGAGTCCATTACGCTCTGATCCCCGGCCGAGCAGAGAGGTAATCTTTGTGGCAGTGCTCATTCAAGAAGCATCAAGACACATGATTTAAATGTCTGTGAGCATTCTTCGGTGAGTCGTATTTACACTGCCTGGTGGATGACTCTGGATTTCTCCAGCAGGTACTCGGAGATCTGCGCCCCGACCACCGTTCCCTCGCCAGTGAACTTCATCTCCAGATATTTGCCGAAGCGGCTGGAGTTGTCATTGATGACAGTGCCGGCGTTCCCGAACGCCTCCACCAGGCTGTTGACCAGCAGGATCTTCTCCTGCAGCGTCCGGTTGTTGGCCTGAAGAAAACATTAGTCCAGCTCAGTGATGTGGAAGCAATAACTGTTAAAGTAATGATACATGAAGATTTTGACTTTATTTTTCAAAGCTGTTATAAATTATTATCAAGTGTGCCTCAATATTCACTGACCTAAAGGAGACGTAAAGTCCAGTAAAAAGCATTTCAGTAAGATGCTGTCGATGGACCTTTATGACTCACCTTCCCAAGAACTGTCAGCTGCTGAACCAACAGATGAGCGCTCTCTGTTTTCCCAGCACCACTTTCCCCACTGATCACGACACACTGAGCACAGGATGCAGAGGAATTATCAATAAACCAATAAACATTAGGAATTACCAATAAATCGTTATACGGAGCTCAGGCTCCGTTACCTGGTCTGAGTTGTAGGACACCATGGACTGATAGGCGACGTCAGCCACAGCGAAGATGTGAGGCGGGTTAGCCGTGCGCTTGGCGCCAATGTACATCTTTGAGTACTGTAAAGAAAAGATGAAAAAGTAATGACTGTCTTTAAACAATCAATTGAATGTAGTGTGGTCCTTTTTATAAAATACAATAGATGATTTCTCTCTATTCAATACAGCTTTTTCCTTCTGGGAGGATAAGAATGAAAAACAAACCCAAACCTGAGGAGAAAAACACAATAATTGACAGGAAAATAGTGTGTGTGTGTGTGTGTGTGTGTGTGTGTGTGTGTGTGTGTGTGTGTGTGTGTGTGTGTGTGTGTGTGTGTGTGTGTGTGTGTGTGTGTGTGCGGCAGCAGACTGAGGAACTGCAGGAGCTCTAATGAGATACGCCCGGCTGCGCTACACTTCACTGCTTTATTGACAAAATGCAGGAGCACACGAGCGTGAAAACACATAACAGCCCATTCTCACACACCTGGGGAGAGTAGATCTCCATCTTATGGAAGGGATTGACCGCGATGAGGATGTCCCCCACATACGTGTAGATGAGGTCTTGTCCATAGCGACTCTGGAGCTGCTCTGTGACCGTGTTCTAAACGACAACAACAACAACCAGCTGATCGTCTTCATACAGCACTTATGGAACCAGTGCATCAACAACAATATGGCAACTCTATTCCTCTCACATTCATCTTGACAGATGGATATTAATATCCGCTGGCAACTAGCACTAGCTGTATCAGGCAGCACATCAATTGTCAGATGTGATGAATTGTTCCAAATGTTATTGGTGCAAAAGCTGCTTCTGTGCATGGTTGCAGTTGGCTAAAACTCAATATTTGCAGCATAAATACTCCTTCAGTCTCTACAGTGATGGGTGAAGGCTGGAGTCTTTTTCACAGGACACAGTAAATGCTGATCAGGTCACGTGTGATCCTGTCTGACCTCATCGAGGACCTCCAGGGTGGCGAGGTCGTCCACCTCGTCGTCATCCGTCTGGGCCTTCATTTGGCTTCCTTTCTTGGTGTGGATGCGTTCATGCCTGGAATAAACAGCACAAGCGGCCAGTTCAGCTGCTCATCAGTGATGAGCACGCGTACGCAGGTCAGAAATATAAATGAACTGTTTATATGAGGGCGGTGCTGGTTTCCACTTGTTGCTTAGACTCTTTGACTAACTGCCACATCTGGTTTACAGTCTAGCTCCTACACAACTCTGACACCAGCTCTAACGTATAAAGGAACATACTACCACACGCGTCCACTGGCACTAACTAGGCCCTTTATCAGCTACTGCTACGGTGGCCCAACGTTCACACATGCACGTTACCTGTCGTTACTGTCTGCGCTCCTGTCTGTCTTTCCATGATGGCTTAAACGACAGAAATGGGATTAGCGTTGCATGACTGTGTGCACGCGTCCCAGCCCGTCGCTGACTCGTACGAGGGCTGAGCTGTGCATGTGAGGTCGCTGGGGCTCGCGGAGCATCGAGCAGAGGAGGTAATTTGGATTATGCAGTGTGCAAAGTTAAGCTGCAGCCACTAAACCGTAGTAGCGCGACTCCTAACATGACAAAGATTAGGAGCATGTGATTGAACAGATACCTGCGAACGGTAGTACCTTGTTTTTTCAATGCCTCCTATTTGTTGGTTGAGATCAATGAGTTCAATGAGTTGTTTCTGCAGTACTTTCTCTCTGTTGACGGTCTGTTTGATGAAGGCGTGCTGGAGCAGGTCTAGCACATTTGGTCTGAGCTCAAAGTCCTTAATAAGACATCTGTGGAAGACAAAGGAGGTGGATTCATATTCAAAGCATCTGGTTATGCGTTATCAGGGGGAACGCTTATTACAGCCAACACCTCGGCATCCGCACTCACTTGCAGATGAAATCATTGAAGTCGTCTGACCACAGCTCCGGCTGGTGGAGGGTAGGCGGAGGATTTCTGTTAAAGGAAGGAATGGGAAAGATAAATGGAAAGATAAGATGAGATTAGAGTCACGCAGGCGGGGTGGAGGAGTGTAACCGCAGAGGGAAATCTCACCATTGGAACAATTCGTCATGGACAGACACCCGGGGGCATTTCTGCGGTGTCATGACAAAATAACACTGTGTGCAGCCGGCTGGTTGGTCCACTGATGAAGCTGAGTTTATGGCAGAAAACCAATAGTGGCTAACCTCATTTTCTCCTAAAAAATATCCCGGTCAGGCATTCACGCGACGTCCAGGGGTCAAACATAACAAGCCCCCAGAGCCGAGGAGCGACGGAGCTCATTCGCCGAATCCTCATTCTCGCTTAAGTAGCTTTTTACACCAGGGTTCCTGACGTATGCTGGGGAGGTCAGAGCTGCCTGCTAATGTATGAGGCCCTTCTCATGTGGGCTCTAACAGCGATAAAGTGCTCTAATGAGAGGACATACATCTCCTGTTTATCACACAACACACCCAATACAGGCGGCATTTATGGAGTCTAACGCTGCTGTTAAAATGCCTCCTTATCAGTTAAAAAGCAGCACAAGATTAACGTGTTTCAGCTTACTCTAAAAAAGATTAAACTATGAAGACAAAGTTCAGTTATAAAATCCTGTTTGTACCTAAAAGAAGTGTGAGCTGATATTTCTCTACTTTGTACACATGACGGATAAAGTTCAATCCATTACATGTGTGATTAATGAGGAGGTCGCTTCTAATCCTCACCCTGCTCCTGCGTGCGACCTGGGATTTCACTTCTCTACATACAGTAAACTGTCATTCAATTCCTCCTCTGTTTCTGTATTGTAAAGGTAAAAAAATCAGAACTGTTTTTTCTCTAACATCATGTAGGATTTGTTGCAGTTCTGACTTGCCAGCAATGGACACACGAAACAAGATTCTTTGTTCAATTGGTCTCATGGCGGAACTGAATAAAGTTTGAGGGTCAAAGGTCAAGGTTAGATGTGACTTGCGTACGTGACTTTATAGTCTACTGAAGCCTTCAGCTCCATTTAGCTTCAGCTTCAGCTCAATGAAAACGCAGAACAGAAATAGTAACTATGAAGTAAAACAAATAATATGAGCTGTGTATGAACACATCAGCATAAAGGCTTTATGAATCAGCCAGCATTAAAGAAGACAGGGTGCATTTCAGTGTCCTCAGCTTGGCTTTATCCAAGACTGCCACAGCAGTAGGGGGGGGGGGGGGGGGGGGGTGTAAACAGGGAGCCCGGAGCTCTGACTGCAGCAGTCACATAGATTCTAGGAAAGCTGTGTGATGGCTGCTGTGGTGCACGACTCCCACAGCAAATGCACTGGACAGCAATGACAAAGGAAGTGTGTGTGTGTGTGTGTGTGTGTGTGTGTGTGTGTGTGTGTGTGTGTGTGTGTGTGTGTGTGTGTGTGTGTGTGTGTGTGTGTGTGTGTGTGTGTGTGCGCGCCCACAGAGAGGCTTTTAAGGTGACAGTGACAGTAAGTGCTTACACAGCTCTCACACTGAAATCAGGAAATCATAAACAATTACTTTTCACCTTCAGCCTGGGATAAAAACAGACGAGAAAAAAGAAGGTTGTTCTCTTAGTGATGGGGGGGATCAGTGCCAGCAGGGGACAGGATGGATGGATAAGCCACCACGAGCACGAACAAGAAGAAAAGGGCCGCGTTCATCCAGTTACACTGTGTACGTGAAGCATATGAATTTTCTGTATGGCGTTATTATTATGGCATTAAGTAATTAAGTTAAAACCACTGAAAATGTGCAGGGTGAAGAAAGAGGACGGAGCTGTTGTCATGGCAACCTGTGATGGAGGCTCACCTGGGTATTTTGAAAAGCGCTCTCATTGGGTGGAGGTCAGACAGCGGCGGGTCTCCGTCCCCCAGCTCTATGGCGGTGATGCCGAGTGACCAAACGTCACAGCGAGCATCGTAGGTGGAGTCCAGCTGCTGCTCACAGGCTATAACCTGGAGAAAATGCAGACACACTGTCACTGAGGCAGCGTTGGTGAAATGATGCGGTTTGATTGATTAACTTTGCATTTGTAATATAATAACTGAATCTAATTTGCCTATTATGTTGTTTGCCTGAGCCGAGACTGAACACACACACACACACACACACACACACACACACACACACACACACACACACACACACACACACACACACACACACGGTCTAACCCTCAGGGCTACATGGCACCGAATCAACAACATGATTCACCTCTGAGTGGAGACATGAAGCACAAACCCAGCACTATTACTGTCAAACACCTCAAATCAATATAAGTCCTATTCCTGACTCTGAGTATGTCGTCGGAACAGATGCTGTGGACGCTCCTGGAAAACAACACAGCAGTGTCCCCATGTCTTCATTTAAAGCAATGTCAAGAATCAAATCAAATGTCCTCAAGAAGACTGTTTGGTAAAAAGCTTCATAAAAACCGCCTCCAGCTAAAATAAAAACATATATCATCATATTACGTGACTTACCAAGCAAAAAATGAAAACATTCAGGTGAACAAGTACTAAATAAATGACTGTCTTTAGAGGAGCGTCTTCATGAACTACCACGTCCTCGTCTCTGTCTTTAGAGTCTAGAGTCCGAGCTTCCACGAGGTTCTGTTGATATAAATCTCAGTCAAATGAGATTGAAATCCTTGAGTCATGACAGAGCGAGACAATTTGCCCAGCATGCAAACCACATGTAAAAGGAGGCCGACGCAACATTTACTCAGTTCATTTGATTGCTTTGCTAATTCTTTTTTATCCGTCTGCGGGAAGCTCTACCGGCCACAGGACGCTTTATGGAGCAGATGTGTGGTCACTGGATGCCTCGGCCGGATGAGGTGTCGAGGGTTTAGTTCACTGAAATATACATGAAAGGTGTCTGCGCCTCCTCAGCACATGTCCTAATGTTGTTGGGGCTGTTGTTCTCCAGGACAATGTGAGTCGATTAGCAGTGGCTCTCCTCCCCACGTATCCCTGACGGGGTCTGCGATGCTTGTTAATGCGTGGACCTTTACTGTACCTCAGGAGCCATCCAGAAGGGAGTCCCCACAGAGGTGTTCCTCCTCAGACGGGTGTTCGTCAGCTGGGCCGAGACACCTGCAGGGAAGAGACACTCCCTTTGAGCCACACGACCAGGCTTTGCACAGCATTTTAGACACCGCTCGTCTGAATAACTCAGGCGAAGGTCGTGTTTTCTCCCACGTGGACCAGATTGGCCTGTAAAAGTGATGATCTGTGGAAAGGGAACCCGTGCACAGCAGGGTGCCGCTCAGACGCCGCCGGGCTGAAAGGAGCGTCCTCGTGCGCCACTGATAGCGCTGTCACTATAGTGACACGGAGGAAAAACAAAGCACACATGCGCTCAGAGTTACATCGAGCTCGTCTTCTGCTGCGGCTGTCTCACAAATGATAGATTGCTTTGAATTTCAAATCCCTCCGAGACTGCAGGCGGTTTTGCCGGACGTTTCAAGAACTTCATTTGAATACAACTCACTTACAAACAGGCTTTTTCTTTTTTTTTTTAAGCGAAGACAACATTTCGCCTTCTCTCAGAACAAGATGTTCTGTATGTTAGTGATTTATTAGCTTTATCCACCTACAGTATACAGCGGAGCTATGCCAGTGAAGACAGAGGGAGATGAATGAGGCAGGAACGGGCTGCAGAGAGGCTGCATGTCCCCAAGTCTGTGTCTGTCTATTGTAACGAGCGTCTGACAAGAAACATGCTGACCCACAGTCGTGACCGTGGTCCAGTCCAGACGGATCAGTGTAACACTGGAGCGTGATGCGTCCCAGGGCTGGCTCAGCTGAAGCAGTCGGCCTGATCGGGAGCCGTAACCCGGACAAAAGCGGAGCCTCGGGGCCCACGCGGCCGCCGACAAACAAACGGTGATGTGGCGACACGGCGCTGCCTTTGTTCTCAGCTTCGGCTTTTAATCGGTCGATTTCTGCTAAATTTACCTTCTGGACATGCAGCAAAAGAAGCTCTGAGCAACGCAGAGGGAAATGGTGAAAATGTACCAATACTGTGCACAGATGGTGACAGATACATGGAGCATGCGCTGGCATCGTGTTAATGCAGAACCAGGAAAAAAACATTCCCATGCATTAACGTATGTGTGACGGCGTCAGCATCTGTGGAGGCTTTATTATGGTCTGGCTGCAGTGCAGCGACAGGCGGACGCTGCTGGGGCTGCAGGGCTGAAGCCAGAGGTGGAGGAAACGGACGAGCAGCGCTTCCGCGGCGAACAGCGGACGGGATTAGAGTCATGTGCAGCGGAGGAAATACAGTAGATGCGAGGCTGACACACGCACAAACACGGTGTCACACCCACACGCTGTCACCAGCAGCCGCTCACATCAGCGCACACTAACGAGAGCAAACCCGCAATTTAAATAGATGCAAGCACGCATGCAAAGCGGACCGACACCACGCAACCTCAGTGAACCCGCAATTACGCGATCAAACCCACAGCCACACGCGCGTCTGCTGCCAAACGCGGCGTCGGAGGGGACGCGAGCACAAAGAGGCCGCTTTTAGAGCCCTCGCTTTCCGCTACATTAGCCGCGAGAGGAGCCTCGTGGGCCACACTTAATAATCAGCACCAAGGATAAGGTTGCGAATTAGAATATTCATGAGAGACGAGCGAGGAGCGCGTCTCGTCGCGAGCGCCGCTCTCTTTCGGGTCCAACTCTTTGCCACTTTGCTTCTCTGCTGGAGATGAGTCACTGCGGGGGCGTTATCTCCTCAGCTGCTTAGTGGCGCGTGCGCCCCTCCGCGGGACGAGCCATTAATCCCAGCGTGACGCGGCGCCTGCGCGCGGCGGGGGCAGGCCCGCCGGAGGTCGGCCCCTCGTCTATTTCCACGTTCTGATGATGTCACGTCCGAAAGTGAGGACGCGGGCATCGCGATGGAGCCAACGTGCGCCTCCAAAGTGCAGCGCGAGAGAACTAATGAGCAGGGCAGCCGCTATCAGCTCACTCCGCAGCCGGGTGACGTGACGTTTACTTGGTGTCACGGAAACCTGAGAAATTCCTCTTTTTGCATTTTAACGTTCCCAACTTTCTAAACGACCGACTGATGCCACCTTATTGCTAGACGAGCTGAAAAAGGGGATGGTTTCCATTAACCGTCATCATTACATATATGCAGATCACAATGAGCAGATAATATTAATACTTTGCCATATTTGCTCATTATACTAGTTACATGTCATAAATCACTGCTGGGCCACATTCCACTGGATTTAGACATTTTACTTTTCAACGTTTCAACACATTTACATACAGCCATGTCTTGATCTGGGGTTAATCCCACTTTCCTCGCATACTGGTGTGTGAGCCCTCCAGCGGCTCGGTGACTAGTTCCGGGAGGTGCAGGACTCGACATCCGAACTTGCCTGACGTACGTAGTAAGAAACAGCAGCAAATCAAATCCATAGACTTCTGCAAATGAAGCCCCGCTTGACTGTCGCCTTTCATTTCTGTACTGTGTCAGCCTTTTTTTTGGGGGGGGGGGGCTGTTCTGCCAGCCAAGCGTGGCCCCGCTCCACATTAGCTACACTGCATTCACATATTAAGCGATTCCATTAATACGCCCCCCCGCTCCTCTTTAGAAGAGCGCCGCACTTTGCGCTTCATTGTGAGGGGAAGGCTTTTAAGAGAAGCCCACAATTAGACGACTAAATGCAAACCTGCACACGCGTTGGGGGGGGGGGGGGGGGGGGGTATTTGTAATGAAAACAGGCAGCTGGTTATTCAGCCCATGAAGTAGACTGCGGTGAGTCACCCCCTGGAAATAGTCAGAGTCACTTTGCCTGTGATGAGCCTTCAGTCCAGGAGCTGTGTGGTCCTCAGAGTGTCGGATTTGCTTCAGAAAACCCAGTAAATTGGGCCGAACGCGGAGTGAATAGCAACAATATCTGCAGCAGAAGAGGCTGATAGAAAAGCCGCAGCGTCTGCCTCCTCGTTGGGTCGCGGTAAAAACGCATTCCAGCCTCTCGAGCAAACTAATTAGCGGCAGCATTTATTTGGCAGCGGCTGAAGCTAATGGATTTGACCCTTGTCCGTTAAATAGAGCCGTAGCGCTGACGGGGGGGGGGACGAGAGCCCTCAAAAGACTCAACGTTTGTCTCTTCACATACCGAAATCCACCAGCTTGATCCCTCCCTGCGTCGTCAGCAGGATGTTGTTGCCCTTGACGTCACGGTGGATGGTCTTGTTGACATGCAGGTGCTGGAGGCCCTGCGCGGAAAAGAGCTTAGCAGCCATTTTCTAACGAGCACCTGCCTGCAGAAGTGCCCTCTTCGGGGCCCTTTGTGTGTCTTTGTTGTGCCATCGAACCCCCAGTTTCCTCTGCTCGCGGACACTCACCATCAGGGCCTCGTGTAGGATGTACGCAATTATGGCTTCATCCATCCGGTCGCCCCTCCTCAGCATGCCTTTGGCCAGGTCTGTCACCGAGCCGCCGTTGCAAAGCTGCAAAGGCAAAGCGCACAAAGGGGACAATGAGCGGCGTGAATCAGCATTTACAGCGCAGACCGGCTGAAATCTGGGGCATCTTACTGTAGATCCACACGTTTCCGGAGGAGAAGCAGAGGGTGAAAACGTTTTGATGGTGAGATTTCACATTAAGGCGTGAAAGATGCTGAGCGTAATTCTGTCAATCTGCGCATCTTGTCTTTGTGAGGCAGCTTAGTGGGAGGTGAGCATCGTGCCCATGGAGAGAATAGATAAATTGTGAGGAGGCTTTAATCTGCGCCGTGGTGACTAAGCAGGGTAAATATTAAAGGAGTACAAATCATCTTCACATGAAGAACATCAGCTTATGCTTCCTACAACGCCACGCGTTCTGTTTGCTGGAAACAGACAGTAGCAAGCGACAAACATTTCATTCTTGTGTTTAAAGGTTTCCTCTCCCAGCGTTTGATGCCTTCATACGGAGGCCACGGGAAAATTACCCGGTAGAGTAGTGTTGCCATGGCAACAATAATAACGCTTAATTTGGGCCTTTTTGGGAAAAGACGCGAGGGGGGAAGAAGGCGCCGATGACGGCGCTGCCGCAGGCTGGAGGTTCTGCATTTGTGAAGACATGCATTAAGAACGTGCCTCCTTCAGGACGAGGGAACCACATCCACAGACAGCAAACTCCCATCGTCTCTCTTTATGTGCTTGTTCTATTATAATTACACTAATTTCGTGCACTTGTGAATTCAAAGCCTAATTGGGCAGCAGACGCGCAGTCGCGTGCGCTTATTGGGGATAAGAATCGCTCCCCTGCCGCGTTGCACACGTCAGAAAAGCACGCCCATTATAACTCCTATACTGCAGCACTGTATTTATCCGACTGTAGCGTTTTCCAGCGCACGTTTCAAATCACGGGGTGGTGCACAGCGTGGGCCTCACGGTGCACAGCTTCTATTCACAGCCCAGCTCATGTTTACCTACATGCGGATGTATAACAGCACAACATATGGAAATGAAGCCGCTCACGCTAGTGCAGTGTTGCTCTATGGATGGTTTCCCCCCACAAGCCCAGAACCAGCGCTGACATTAGCGCCGTCGTAACGCACATATGCTGTTTGCCGCCGCGTGGCCTAATCTTCAAATGGGGACTCGTTTTGTGGTCCCATTAAAGTTCCGCCCGCAGGGCTTCGCTTCCTCTGCGTTTCTGTGCTACTCACAGCAGCTAATGAGTTAAAACCCATATGTTGCTCTTCCATTTAGAACCTGGGGGAAATTTAAAAAACATTATACTTAGTATTTTAGGGACTTTATGGGTGTTCAGATCACTGTGAGCAAAGATGACCTGATTAGATTTGCTCTTCCAGGTGATGAACCCGTCTCTGAAAGCAGCACTAAATCCTCCAGACCTTTGCTGAAACCCCTTTAACGTATTCGACTGGCTGCTGGAGCCTGCATTGACCTGCTCACACATGCACTAGAGCAAAGTCTTTGACCTTGACTGAGAGCGGGCAGGAGTTCTCAGCGCTGTCTGTTTTCTATCTGCCTATCCATCACGAGCCCAAAGGGCTGTTGCAGGATGGATGGAGTATCTCCGCTGCCACGCGGGGAGCTCAATCACCCCATCGCCGCCATCGCACGTGCAGACAGAGTGCCGCTGTGCAGAGGATACGGCGAGGCTTCCACAGGCGGCGGCGCTCCGACGACGAGCCGCCCCTGACGTCACTGCACATCACTGCTCCTGTATCAGCTGTCATCATTAAATTACACAGGGCGGACACTCGAATCCATATTAATGAGAGGAGCGGTGCCCTAGATTTACCTCAGCAAAACACAGAGCACTCTCACCTGAGCCGCAGAACACGGCCAGAACACCGAGGGCCATTTGAAACCGCGGCTGAAGGAAAGCAACGTGTGAAAGTCACAGCATGTTCTAATAAGAGTTTATGAAACTATTGGTTTGTTCATGTAAACACAGTGTCATAAAACAAGGGTTCAGTGTTTGGTTAAAAAGGAAATCATAACTCAAAAGTGCTTCATTATAAACAACTACACATTAAAAATGTAAGTAATTTCTTCCTGAAAGCAGATGAGAAACATTAATAAAATGAATATGATACAGCAGATAATATGTGTGAGTTTCCACAGCGCTGTCAAACTGGATACATTGAACACTAAGTGGAATATTCTCAAATACAAATGAGGTCAGGTGCTTGTTTAGTCATGTAAATGAAAGCAACCCATGAAAGACGAGTAAAAGAAGACATGGATGAAACAAAAGGGAAGATGAAACACGCAGGCGAGCGAGCGGCCTTTAAAACACGCAGGTGCTGACTTCTCTCTCTGATGAATCTACCGCTTCATTTATTCTCTGAAATGTAAAGTTTAAGTAAAACATGCCTTCCCTTTTTCAAATATTCAGATTTCTCCTTCAGATTTTTCTTTAGTTGTTAGTATTTTTTGTTTCCATGTGTGTTGCTTATTACTTTTTCCTGTCATTCGTTGACGAACCCCATAATCTTATGCTTCTATTGACATTAAATAGTTTTCTAAATGCTGTTTGGTGCATGCAGGGCAGGCTTCCATGCAGCTTCACCAGCAGTTCTACCATAAAGGCAGCATTAATGCAGAAGTGCTCTGCTGACGAGTCCTTTCATCTTAGAGCATCTTCAGACCAATCTCATGTTCCACAGGTAGAGGGACTGGAGAGCTGTTGCTGCTGCTGGTGACCTCTAGCTGGTTTTAAGGTGCAGTATATATGATATCCTGCAGTAATAGTCCCAGTCTTTCATGTCGTATCCATAGACATATGTTTAGCTATTGAAGAGCTGAGCTGGACAGTCCCACCATTGTACGCCCAACAATGTAAACTTGTTCAGCAGCGTTCTCATCTTCACTCGGTGACGAAAATCCGCGGCCTCGCACGGAACCGAGTCGCATTGGGTTACTGGGCCTTCATTCAGCCGCTCCACGTCCTTCAGTTCCCGCCTGTCACCCAAAACGTTTAGCGTCAGCCTGACGCAGACGTGAGACTGTGAGACATTATGATTAAACACCCGGTCACTGCTCATTGTACAGTCTAATTCCATTAATACAGGTTTTTATATAACTATAGACTTTTGGATTCTGGAAGGTTACGGTTCATTTATGCCTGTTACAGCTTGTAGGTAAAAGCCCCACAATTAAAATTTGTAAATAATCCATAAAGCTCAAAACTTCAAACGCAAGATGTTTACAGACTAATGACGCTTCAATTTAGCATCACAATAAGTGACTTTTCATTCTGTCTAATGGATCACAGGACACATCTCTGATAGATGAGCTTTTAAAGGTCGGACTAAACACGGGCTTCGTTTAAAGAGGGCCTCCGGATGAAACATCCTCGCTCACAATTGAAATGCACATCTAAAAGAGGTTGTTATTTCTAATTAGAGAAGAAAAGTCGCTCCATCATCGCTATCTTTGAAGTATTTTCCAGCTCTCCGCCGGCAGAATTAGGCGGACGGACATGAAAGGTGGCTCACATCCGCTATTATAAAGGAGCACAGTGCAGATGCGAAGCCAGAAGCCTGCAGACCCCGGTGATGGGCGAACAAAGCGGGCGGATGCACTCCGTCCGTAATGATCCGGCGCTCGCTGCCTCTCAGCAGAGCTAAAGCAGGACAATGACGGTTTAAGAGGAGGGACAGTGGTCTCGGCGAAGGACCACCTCGCCCTCCTCACTCTTCAGACCTCGTGCGCATCTGCTCCCGAGCAGAGCCACTTACTAAACTGTCAGCCGGTGATTTCAGCCTCGGGATTATCCTCTGGATTTGTGCTGCTGGCTGCGGATCTTTGCAGGTGAAATGCTGCATGCAGATATCCAAACCTCAGTGTACACAGGCGGTAAGCAAAGTAGCGAAGCTGAGCGAACCCCTCTCACCACATTTGTTATTTCACTCATTGGAATTGAGTCCTGACAGATAAAAACAAATAATATGGTGCAAAGCTAACAATCGGTCCAACACACAGTGGAAACAATGTGGTGTTTGTTTTGCTGCGACGCAGCATGTGATCGTTCTACGTCTCAGACTGTACCTGATATCCATCCTGTCCTCTGCAAAGGTCACGAGGAAGTACAGCAATGAAAAGAACAGAAACACAACCTGGAAAGAGGTGAAAGCTATCCACCGGCTCAGCATAACACAGAGCTGGTGATGCACTGCCCCACTGAGCTTCGATTACTGAAATATGGACACTGTGTTCCAGCCACTAATGACGGCGCGAGGAAAAGCACAACGTGGAGCACATCTAGTGAAAATGGGCATTTTCTACAAACCTATTGACTGAGGCCAGAGTGAAAGTGATGTCATGATGATGAGGCAAACTGGAAATGCAGAACAAAACAAAGTGGGGTCAACGGTTTGTGCCGCTTCCTGTAAGAGCGGGAGCACGAGCAGCTTCGAAAGCCGAGGTAAAGAGAAGCAACATCTGCAGCCGCGCTGAGACCTACAAACGCGTCCTCCTCCTCCGCCGTTGACCTCCATTACGCGTTTGTTTGGAGTGTGGCATTTCAAAAGGCCTAGGAGGCGATGAGAGATGAAGGATGAGGAACCGGGACCGCCCGGAGGCCGGGCTGCTTTTAGACGTAGCACCAAGGTCCCCTTGAACTTTTGCAATAAATATCACAGGTTCCCACCTGCATGGAGGCGTTCCTTTGCATCAGGAGGTGGGGGACAGCCGTCCTCGCGTGCTCTGTTCTTTTTCTAGCTTTTCTATCTCCATCCAAACAATGTAAATCAGCCCCAATACCAGACTTCTGGGCTTCAGTCCTCCAGGTGTATAAACGAACACTGAGACAGCGCCTGCAGACCCTGCACTGCTGCTCTCAGCACGCCGACACCCCCGGCGTGCTCATGATGCTAGCTGGCCGGCAACCAATTCCCCCCGGCGGCCGCTAAGTAAAGTCCCGGGCCGCCCTTGGTGCTTTAAACTGTTACCTAATCCCCGGCCAGATTTGGTTACTGCTGCAGCATATAGCTGGCGAGACCTGCCGTGTGAAGTAACTGGGCCTTTAATCTGCATACACTTTGTCTACACACCTTCGCTGGTCACGGTAGACGTTCTGTGTGAATTCACCGGGTCTCCTACCTCCAGAACCAGCCACAGCTGATCCCCACACTTCACGTCCTTCTTGTAGTACATCCCGTAGAACTTGACCACGTTGGGGTGGTCGGAGAGCGCTTTGAGGATGTTGTACTCCGCTTCGATCTCCTCATCGATATCCTGCAAAACAAGGATGCGGAGGTTCTAATGATGCTTCACATCATGAACAGGTGATGAGGACAAGTCTGAGAGTTAGTTTAGCTAATTACAGCTACATCAGCGCTGTACCGAATGGCTTCATACATTAAAGATTTGTGAGTGATTAAAACGGTGGTAATGAAGGACTGTTGGTGTGCACATAATCATTTCTCAATAATGAGAAACAGCAACAAATTTGCAACAGACTAATGAGACGTTTATGAACACGAAGGCTCACGACAGAGGACTCATTCCAGCTGTTGTTGAACAAGGCAGGTACCTTCACAACAGACAGCAGAGGGGTCAACAGCCTGCGCAGGACAAAATGTGGCAGTAAAAAGTCTAAAGAGACTAAAACAATCAAATCCACTAATATGAGTCTTTAGCTCAAAAATCTGCATATGTAGCAAAAGAAGTTAAACTGATATTGAAGGAATTTGCCTGTGGAGGAAAGGTCTTCACAGCAAAGCAGCACGATGTGTGTCCCATTAAAGTCTGAACTAATGAAGGCGGCTACAGTACATGGATTATTTTTGTGCACCCGTCCATCAAGTAAACAATACTTGATGAATGAAAATGAGTGAACGAAGGACTTAACGCAAACTGAAAACACTTGTTCTGATCCAACCTGAGTCGTTGTCTAACTCTCTAAGATGCAAATGCGACAAATGCGACAGATTTAGGCCCACGGGGCGTAACGTGTCCTCCACCGACAGCATAAACACGAGCTCAGAGCGGCTTTTAATGAGCTCTGGCTGCAGGACGCGCTCGGCACGAGCAAAAACACGTCAACTCCAGACGACCCCGGCAGGAACAGGACTGTACGAGTTGGGAGAACACGGGCGTCTTACGTGGATGGGATCCAGGATCTTCACTGCTGCTTTGCTCCCATCGCTTTTGTTGAGGACCTTGTAAACCTTTCCGTACGTCCCCTTCCCGATTGTCTCTATGATTTCCCAGGTGTCAGTGGGATCTGGAAAGTTGTCAAAGACAATCGATTTCCCTGATTGTGGAAACATCCTTAGGAGAGATCTCCTGCAAAGGAAACACAGAGGCAGCAGCTCAGGACCACAGCAGAAGTTCTTTTAAACGTGTATATTTAAATGAGTGTCTGGTCCAGGTTCCAGCAAACTATGGGGCCAGTTTATTTTGGAATTAATCTGGAGGGACATCAGGTGTTTAACTGTGGGATAATCCTGTAGAACATTAGTTGGAGTTAAAGTTTGGATTTTATGGCTTAAATGGCTTAAAGTTGGAAACAGTCTCTTGTGAACATGGAACAAAAAAAATCATCAGTGGAATTAGTTGAGGAAGATTTCCATTCTTAACTTTCCCACTAAAACACAGAAACACTGTATGAGCAGTATATGAAGGTAAATACCTGAGACAGAGCACACATGTATAGTGTGTCATTCTCCAATCATTTTACATTTAATGCCCCAGATGCACATAAATGATAGCAAGAGAATAAACACTGGATATGTGACATTAAAGTTGCAGGATTTGACTCCTGGGCAAATGGAAACACATATCACTGAGAAATGCAAATACTATTGATTGCAAAGGCAGAACCTGATGTAATGTTAGTTAAAAATTAATCTTAATGATCACAGCATTTAAATCAGCTGCTCAGTTTGACCAAATGACCAATAACTCAACATTGACCGCATATAAAACACTTCCCCTGCCGTCTCCTACCTGCCACAGTTTTGCATTCACGGCTGTCAAACAAGGTCCACAGAGCTACAAAAACGATAAGCAGAACAAGTTAAAGCAAACTTACATTGTTCAGACATTTTGATCGCACTTAATCCATCTCTGTGCAAAAGGTTGACAAGGAGGCGAGGCCGGGCTGCCGGGCCGGGCTGTCAGCGTAAACCACGAAGGAGGAGCTAGTGGGAGCTAATCTCCGAGCAGAGCAGTGGTGAAAGCACCTGTGAGCGCTCGGACCCACAGCGGGATTAACAGGAATTAGCCGGCGTTGCACCATGAGCCTTTCCTCATATAGACGCCCATTCATTCAGAAGGGAAAGCTGGTTAAAGGCCTGGAGGACGGCTGCTTCACCAGACTAGTTACAAGCGCTGGGATGATTAAACTCCATCCGAGACACTGAATAAATCATCCATTAGACAGAAACAGGCGGAAATGAAGCAATTAGCTGCATCCATGGGCAGGTAATTGCACTAATGTGAGTAACATGCAGGCGTCTTCAATAATACATCCCAGGGTCTCTGTGCGACAACAGGCTGTGACACAGGACACAAGGGTGAAACCTAAGCACTCACACTGGACACCTCCAACGGGAGCACGGCCTGCAAGGGAAGAGGTCTGTAGGGGAGACAGTGGGTGTGACTGTATGTGTCACTATGCATGATCTTAGCTAACCTGGTGAGTCCCGGGGCACTGGCTGCCTGTCACTTTCCGTTAGTGGCATTAAGCACATCTATGTACACGGATCGGCCTGCACACGCAGAGATGTTCTGTCCAACAATAAGAAGCAGCGCTTTCCGAAACTGGACGCTCGCCTCGCGGAGGAAACGGAGGATCCTCCTGGCAAGAGGTGGACCTGAGCTGATCTGTGACGCTGCCGACTGGGTTAAAGTTTCAGCTTAACCCCGGCACATGGATCAGTCTACGAGGTCTACGAGCTCTACAAGGTAACCAGCGATGTCAAAAAGCACAGCTTTCAACCAGAGAGTTAGTAGAAGAAGAACTGAGAATAAATCTACTAAAAAATAAAAGCCTTCCTACAGCAGCACAGCTGTGTCTGAATCTGGTAACAAAGCCATTCTAAAAGAACTGGTTAATTTAAACATTAGCTTAGAAATTCTAGACAGTCCATGAAACTAGTTTATCTGAGCAGCTGATTGACACAAAATCTTTGCGTTTACTCACCTCCGATGGGTGGAAAACAGTGACTGGAGGCGCATTAATGTGAAATTAAAGGACGCCCCTGAGCACAGGTACAAAGGCACGGCCTCGCACTGAGCTGGGCCACTCCCAGACTGTGCAAATGAGGAATCCAAATGAGGCAGCCATGTTTTCATTCTGTCCAGGAGAGGAAGCAGCTGGAGGCGTCGTTGCTAGCGACGCTAACCCAGCTCAAGCCAGACGCCCTGCTGCTTGCTGTTTCATTGGCACGCGCTGGAGGAATCCGCCGTGGCTGAGAGCACGGACGTCATTAGAGTCCACAGAAGACGAGCTCTCTGCAGCGACTCAGGTGTGACAGGCCACGGCCGCAGCCTCCTGCAGTGTCCCATTACAGGCAGGGAATGTAACACCCACACATGGACGAGCTGCATGACAACATCATGTCCCGGTCCAGTGGAGCCACGGTCCGGACTCATGGACCCGTCCGCTTCACGCACAGCAGTGGACGAGTGAGACTTCAGCATCACGAGTTACTCTGCCAATTATTGATTCTGCTCAACCTGTCAGAAGCTAATTGCTTCGGCGGTGAAGCTAATAATTTATCACGCACACTAACAGATGGCACAGGGATTGTTTTACCCCCGAAACACTGAGGAACGCATCCATCAGAGGGAGGAAAACTCTCACTGAGCACTAAACCCAAACGTTACAACAAGGCCCAACACGAGCATGATTGTTGTCGCATCAGCTGGATAACGTTTGATACACACAAACAGGAAGCTTCAAAATGTTGTCATTATCTTTAAAAAGCTCAGAATTTTAATTGTGAATAGCTGCATTGTTGTCACTCATGTACATCCTGTACATGTTCCTGGTTTGCCTGGCTTCACACCTGCTGGAACATTACAGGCTTCAGGAAGAGGAAACCTGTAATGTTACATATAAAGAGGAGGAAGTAATCGGCCCGTTTAAAAGAGGAACTACAGTAAATCCACTGTCTTGATCACAGTCATTTGGTTTTATAGCCCATAATGCACAGTGATGTCTCTGTCCATTACGCCACTGAATGGTGGCTCTGTCCTCACCCCCGTCCCCCAGCTGGTGACCCCCACGCTCTGCGCGTGGGAGGAACCCCGGCTCCCTCAAGCGCATCCTCCAGGCTACAGCAAACCAAGCTCATTTCCTGCTACGCTGCCTCACAAATGACTCCTGGAAGCTGAACCAGGACCAAGGATGGAGATCACTGATGGCCATAATAGCCGTATGATTAGAGCGGGCAGAGGTCCAGCGACGTCTGCAGACTAGACACACCACCGAGCCAAACGGCTCCCCTCCTTGGAAACAAGGGGGGAATCGGAGTGGAAATATCAATTATTTCCTTGATTTTCATGCTAATTGTCACTATCAGCAGGACTCAGGCCAGTCAAATATCAACATTTACACGAAACCCATACAAATTCTGAAGTTGTGGCTATTGAACACGCGTGCGACACACAACCAAATGTGTGACGCTTTACATAAGCAGTTAATAGGCTTAATTTTCTGACAGGTAACCTACAAACGGCTCTGCTGCTCACGCAGCCATCATGCACGAAACCATCTTATGAAACATTGTCACGGCACCAGCTGCATGATCACATAATCCTTCTCATGTCCTGCATAAAACTCTGCGCCCTTCAGAGCTTTCACTTTAGTGCACTTTAGAGTCTTCAAAGAACAAATATGTATATACATTATTAAGACACAAATTATCTGAGCGAATTATTTAATTCAGGATAAGATCATTTAAAGCGTTAATCGTTAAAGCTCCTACCTGAAGTTGCAGGAGCTGCTTTCAGAGCCACTCCGCCGACAGATCATTGGTGAAATGCGTCAGGATTCAGACGAGAACAGAGGCTTGAGGACAATTATGCTGTTGAAAATGAAGTGGATGGATCAGGAGCAAGTCGCTCAGCCAGGACATCTCCCACCTGCTCATCAGAGTCTGCCTGCACTGAACCACAGGCATAATAAGGATGAGTGTGCTGCAGGACTAAATAATCAACATAACTTGGTTTAAATAACAATTACAAACTTTTACAGTCGGTCAACGCTCCTCATTCACACAGAGGATCAACAGTGTTCTTGCTCCAGCAGTTGAGGAGGAGGTTGAGTGTCTGATCGATGGAGGTATTGATCACTGCGGCCTCTCGCTCTTTGTGTTTGTGCACACGTGGGAGTTTGTGAGCCTTGAATCGCCTCTGACACCCTCAGCGCTGTGATCTTGCCGTGTCCTACACTTCCATTACAGCGACCATCACGGTCTGAATGACTTCAGTGATCTGTGTTATTTCTCCTCATCGGCCGCTCGAAACCTCAGAAAACCTGCACGTAAATATCCTCCCACCCGCAGACTGACCTCTACGCGCTGAATGCGGTCAACAGCTCACTGACAGCCCTCGACTCACACCCCTTTTCTTTATCCACCTGATCTGTACTTTGCTGCTAAAATAATTCACTTAGCTTTAGCACGTTGCCTTCGCTTGTGTTAATCACGTGTGGAATAATGGCACGGCGCTGGACGCAATCAGGACAAATTAGAGATCACTTCAAGGAGATTTAAGGGGACTCTGATTGTTGATGCCTCTGTGGTGCAGATCAGCGCTCGGCCGGTTGGGCCCGCGGCAGCCGAGCCCTCTCCACCGTCGAGGGCCGACTCAATGAGGCTACTGATGAGGCTATTGTGACCGTGGATACGTGGCGTGAATGCCTGACAGGCCGGCGCCGGCCGCCGGCCGCCATTGTGGCCGAGCGCTGGTCCGTGACTTCCCCAGCTGTGCTATAGAGCCACTTAAATGAGCAGTGGGATCGAACAGATGATGGACAGATCATCAGGGCGCCGTCACAAGAGAAACACATGCATGGAGCTTTTTGCAGCAGAGGTGATTAACATTGGATAGCTACAGTATATGAGCATTCTATAAATCACCTGCCTCTAGCACATTATGTATAAGATAAATAAAGCCTCTTCATTGTGTATTGGTGCAGCTTCTGCCCACTCCTCCTCTGCCTCACGAGGACACTCCACGGCGTTCACGACTCGACGCCGATGCCCCGGCGTTGACTCATCATCCAAACAAACTTTGACCTCGCCAGTTGTATAACGCGCTGATGCAAATGCCCTCGTCCACTTACCTCTGCCAGCGTTAGCATGTGTGCGTTGGTCTGTGCGTTCTCCACGTCCCTGGAAGTCCTAGTTACGATATATTTGCCTTATTCAGGACGACAGCGTCCTAACAAAGCTGAGTTTGGTTTTAAACTAATAAGGGCCACAAGAGACAAGGAAGAAGGAAGCAGGAAGTGCATACTAGTCTGTGGCAGTTTTAAAGGAAAACTAGTTTAAAGGTTTTCATATTTATATTATCCTACTCTATTTTGCATTCTTTAAATTCCTGTAGAATAAATTCAGGATTAGTGTAAATGTGCTTTGCTTCCAACACCCATGAACTCAAGTCACATGTGCGCATGTCAGAATAAACACACATTCCAGGTTCCCTGTGCCACACGGCACAGGGAACCTGGAATGTGTGCAGACTGACTGGGAAGCCCGTCACTGCACAAGTGCAGCAATTAACATCCCTTATTACAGCAGAGGTCACGTAGAAGAGAAAAGCCCAGCTTCCCCTAATCTGTCATAATCCCCTGTTTCCAACATTAAGAAATGATACAATGGCGCAGAGCTACTGTATCAGATCATTTGCAGACGCAGGGTCTCTCTCATCCAGCTCTGATTTCAGGCAGCCAGTTTGACACGGTTACTGCAGCAGCCAGAGCCTCCCCCTGCGGCCGAACCTCCACCTACAGCATGCATCCTCCCAGATGTGACAGCTCTGATGGGCACTTAAGGGTCAGCAGTGTTTTAGTCATTCACCTCCACAGAACAAACACAAAGCTGAAGCATGACGACTAAAATCATCTCAGCAGAAATTCAATTTGAGACGTTTGTATACGAGTCCGACTGCTTCCTGTCACTTTTTTATTTTTTTTCTTTGATGCCAGAGTTGTCTTGTTTTTCCTACGTCACTGGACGAATGGGATTGGAAGGTGTTGGGGTTCCTTCATGGTGTCATCATGCGTCCGCTTCTACGTCATCATCTCCTCGGATTTAAACGTCACAAGCTATTTTTGGAGAGCAGAGAAAAAGCATCTGCAGGTTTATAGTTCCTCTGTTTTTCCTTTGTCAAAATACAAATTCAGAGAACGTCACTGCCAACAGTCCAGGGCACAGACGTCAGGCATCCATTTATATTTTCCGCTCGCCCGCCTCCCAGGGGCACCCGTCAGTCTGAGGACACAGAAAACAACCACCAAAACCTGAACACAGAGGTCACACCAGCTTCACCGCCCACTGCAAAGAGACGAGGCCGGAAAGCCTCGATTCGAGTGAAACGATGAAACTCAAATACGCCAAAAGCTGGTTGCGGCCATTTTGTTTCTCCTGGAATAAAATCATGCTCAAAGCAAATCCTGACCATGGCAGCGTGACGTCTGCGTGCACCCCCGCCTCTCCACGCCCAGCGGCTACATGGAAGGGGCTGATGTCCTCATTGTAGAGGGGAGGGGGTTTATATGGTTTCCCCCAGAATACATTAACCCCCCCCCCCGTTGCGATTTAAAGCTTGCAGGACTATTATCCAGCCGCTCCCAGTAAGTTCTTATCAGTGGTGGCCAGATGGAGAGAACAACCAGAAGCATCTCATGACTTGTTGAGTGAGCAGCATCGACAGAAAGCCTGTCATTGCGGAAGGGTCTGTGGACTCAGATTAGCATCGCTTGCTGTTTTTGGTTTGGGATCTATTTTATTATTTCCAAGAGAAGCTTTGTTAACCACAATTAATTCACCGTCTGGATTTTGGCATGTGCGCTGTGAGGGATGAAAACGGCAGCGAGGAGCCTCTGCGGTTTAATATGTACAGTATTTAACACTATGATACAACTACACTGCAGCCGTTAAAGCGTCACAGTGAGTCTAATCAGCTGCAGCGATCGTGCCTTCACGATGCATCTGTCCACAGACAATAGAACATGACGGGAGCGTTGTACTGGATGCAACACTGTCCTCTAGTGCCGCTCACCGCCAGCAGCTCCGCGGTGCACCGCAGCCCCCCAGATGTCATCCAGCGGTTTCACGCATGCAACGCGTAAGTCACGCGATTTGCCTCCGCAGCCGGGAGACGAGGAAAATGTCCGCACACGCGTCTCACTGGCAGTAAACAAGATCACACGGCGGCTCCACCAGGTGATGTCACCGCACAGAGAGGACAGGGGCCGGCGTCCACCAGTGCGCAGACTCCGGCCCCCACCTCAGTTTAACCACAGGGGGAAATACCCACAATGCACCACTTGATGCTTTTGTATTGAATTGGCATCGCTTTGGTGCTCTGACCCACTTTCACAAAGGGGAGCAGGTTATTTTAGAATTTCATCAGCAGGACAGCCGAAGTTAAAAGAAGGGTTAAGAAGACGTGTGATGAACATGATTTCGTTTTTTTGGGGAACCTGTTCAAACACCGTCCCGCGTGGTTTCTCTGCAGCCTGCTACAAAATGTGAATTAGACCAACTGAAGACATTTACGCAGCCGTTATCTCCCTTATGACTAATGTGGATGCAACTAAACGAAGAAACCAGCCTGAGGAAATACCAAGAAATGTGGAGCACTGTTACACAATGTCTATGAACCAAAGAAGTAAATCTGAGCTTTGTTGGTCCTTTACAAGATTTAGAATTCTTCATATGTCTAAGCTCTTAGTATGCAGCAGGTCTGAATCAAAACACACTTTGCTTGCACCATTAGGAGGATGATTGGTTGTTATTACAAGCCTCTCTCTGGGAGAACATCCAGATGCTCTTTTTGTTAAGGTCCGATCAAAGCTGGACATGGAGGAGCAGGAGGAGGTGATTTTTGTGCTCGTCAGCCTCTCAGAGCTCCTGCGAAGACTTGGCACCTGCGAATGGGAAAGACACAAAATGGAGTCCCAGCTGGACCTGCACCAGTGTGAGTCAAAAGGCCGGGGGAGGAGGAGAGACAGCGTCAGGCTCGATTAGGCCCACATCCTGTCTCCATCTTTTGCTCTGAGCTCCATCACCCTGAGCTATTAGCACCACATTCACAGCTGCCCCTCTGGAGTATTAGCAGGTGCAGGTTTCTCACGTTTTTGAGGCGTGACAGTTTCATTTCTGAGCAAAATCATGCAGAAAAAAAATCGTCGTAAACCTTAACATCACGCCTTGCTGTGCCCTGGTTCAAGGCTTCACGTCTGGTGCTGGGTACAAGACCTGACATTTTCATGCCCCAAGAGGTGGGATGTGAGGAGAGCTGGCAGAGAGAGACACCCAGCCTTTGCTCACGCCACTGAGCAGACCACCCTGTTACCGTCCCCACAGGCTGTGAACAGGCCGGAAGGAATTTAGCCGCTCACAGTCGCCTCTGCCGGCATCAAGTACTTCTACACAGCATGACCGGCTTCACTGTCACCATCGAGATTTGTTTTGGGCTAAAGGATCAGACAAAAACGAAAGGAAAAAAAAGGGGAAGGAGGAGAAGAAGTGATATGTAATGAGAAATGACTGAATGAGTTCATAAATAACACAGGAGGCTGGGGGCAGGAGTGATGGCGGAGGATGGGACAGATTGGGATGTGAGAAGGAAAGATAAGGATGATAAGTGTGTGAATGAAGAGTGACAGCGAGTCCGGTGAAAAGATAATCAGAGCGGGTTCAAGCTCAGAAATGGGTTTGCATGAGTAATCTGTCACTCCACATGAAGAGGAGCCAGCGGGGAAGGAAATACTTCACTCTGACACCTAGCATTGGCCAGAGCTGCTGTGCCAAGCGCTTCTATCCGTGAGCACAACTGGTGCTGCCACACTTCAAATACACCCAATGCCTGTTGAATTAACTTTTATGCCCCATGTGTTTAAATTCAGACATGATGCTAATGTTTGACTTTTACTGGTCTTGGTACAGAAACACAACTCAGATTTTTGTTTAAGAACAAACCGTATTCATAGTTTCGTCTTGGCACCTCTGTCATTTTAACACACTTTAAAACAAATGCATTTTCAAAACGTTAGAGTCACTTACAGCTTATCAATCACGTGATAAATAATCTAATTTGCTTTCCACAATTTTGCATTAAAACACGCTCCTTGCAAAAAGGATCTTATAAGCAAGCGCTGCCCTCTAGTGGCTGTTTAAACAGTGCATATCATATTGTAGAAGAGAGGCAATGATCACCCCTTCTATAGATAAACACCCATCAGCCTATTAAAATGCTCTCTGCAGCAGCCCCCAGCAGTGGTGGATGGGAGGCCGACATCCTCGACCTCTTCCCTGAGATGGGCAGAAGCTCACCACTAGCCTTCATCTGCTCTATCCTCCTGGCCAGGTCAGCGTCACTGTCGATGACCAAGGTGCACCTTTGTGCATAGCTCACCAGAGTCTCTTCCCCCTGTCGAAACATGCCCACCAGCGGCACCATGTCTTTGCCGGCCAGGTACAACTCAGCGATGGAAGCCGTGTTGGCGATGGTGTTGCGGTCGATGCCCAGGTGTCGAAAGGCTTCACTCATGCTTTTCTTCTTGATGAAAGCAGACAGGACCTGTTTATAGCGGTGGATGACGTACTGGACACCGGTCGCTGGTGGGGAAAGAAAGGTCAAAGGTCAGTGTGGTATCTCTGGCCATGGACGCTTTCTCCTCCACATGCGGTTTAACGTGTGACTACCTCTTTTCCTGCTGTAGTCTTTCCCCTTCTTTGACCGTTTCTTGTCTTTATGGTGTTTCTTTTTCCTGTGTTCACTTGACACCGCTGAAGCTTCGGAGGAGTCTGAAAACTCGGAGTTGCTGTCGCTGCCATCAGAGGAGCTGGATGAAGCTTTTTCTCTCTTCCGAGACTTGTTTTCTGACGGCTGCACCCTGCTGGGCTTAGGGGCTGCGTACAAAAGATTTTTAAAAACGCCAGTAAAAGAAATCAATTAATTGCTTCTCTGCACGCTTATTTCAGACCTTCCATCACTGGAGTGGGTGAGGCAAACGTCGCCATGGACCGAGTGCTTGTGAGGTTTTCGATCTGGCTCCTCAGGAACTTGCGGTCCTGCATCAAGTCCTCCACCTGTCTCTCCAGTGCAGCGATGCGCTCCTGTTTGCTCTCCAGCAGGCACTGCAGCTTGGTGATGGTCAGCAGCACCCTAGGGGGCAGGGTCTCGACCTGTGAGGCAGCTGGAGAAATTAAGAATTTGCCATGCGGAGACTGTTACAACACGAATGTGGGCACATGTGGGCTTAAGCTTGGTTAGTGGTTAGTTGTGTTTGTGTGGTCTCCACCAGTTCAGCTATAGCCCATAAGCATTAAAGCCCCCTGAGTCTTACCATGTGTTATCACAACAGTGTGAGGAATGCACACCTGGCATAGCACTGCTGGGTGTGTTGTCCTGAACTGCATCCGTCGACGCTCCCATCTGAAAGTTCTCCCACTTGATCACGTGGAGGTCGTCTTGCTCCTGCTTCAGCCAGCCTGGACAGCTGAGTCTGCCCTTGGTCGCCACAGAGCTGGAGTCGATCTCTACGCAGGGGGAATAACCCGACTGCTCCTGCTGCCACACGGACGACATCTCTATGAACCTGAGGCGCATAAAGGCGGGCTTTGCAGTTACCAACAGTATTGGGTTCTAACAAACAAATTCCACCAGTATGATGTGTATTGATGCATAGTGAAATAAAAATATTAAAGTAAACTAAAAAAAAGTGAATATATAGTAAACATTTCTAAATAAAAGAACAAAGGTCTACAGGGGATCCAAGCTGGTATCTAGTGTCTTACCTAGTTGTTTGTTGCAGGAAGTGAACAATAATTTAGTTCATGTTTCCATGGAGATGATGCTGAACCCCTCTCTGTGTTGCAGTGGTGACAAGCCTTAAGACAACCTAATTAATTTAAATTAATTTACACGAAAAAGGACAGCAAGTGTAGTTCTCGTTAGCTAATGGTTTCCTGTATTAAAGTAAAGGGTTCGTAGACATCCATTTTCTAAAAAGCACAACGGACATTGAGTCCCTTCACAAAATGTACGAATGCACAATTTTCTGAGCTACAAAAGACGAAGCTTTTCTCCGGCGGTGGGTTTAATTAGCTCCAGCCAAGATGGATGATAATGACTGTAATTAACGGGGAAATGAGCAGCAAAGCCAGTAAAACACACGAAACAACGCACCTTACAGAGTCCGGCGGCTTAAACAGCGGCGGGGTGAGTCCGTGTGTTTGGGCTGACGTGCGGCCAAATGTTACGTCGCAAAAAACGCCCCGTTTATAATGAATATGTCAACAAAGACTAGAACAAAATGCGAAACCCCAGCAAGCATGTCAAAAAGGGGCGTGGCCGTGAAGCAGTTACGACACGCCACCACTACGCTGCGTTCAGGTTCACCTCGGAATGTCGTACAACTGACATGCTGACGCGCTTGGGTTGTGGTGCCTTCAGGTGAAAAACTACAGAGATACTCAGATGAGTCCAAAATGTATCAGGAATGTAAATGAATTAAGATGAGCATTGTCAAATAAAGTGGACACATAAAATACGACACAGTGACAACATGGACCTTTATTTGGAGTTAGACTAAACTTCTTTGGCTACAAAGAGGCACAATGCTGTCCAACAACAAAACTGATGCCCTAAGCTGCTGTCAGACATGTTCTACATTTCACCTGCTGCAAAATGTTTACAAAAGTGGTGGTTTCCTGAAATCACAGCTGCCTCGTGGAGACCCACATGTGGAGACATCAGAGTGTGCAGATGTTGCACTTTCAGTATCTGGTTTCTTGATAAATACCCACTGGCCTTAAACTGCAGACGAAAAACAAACGTGTTAGTCGTAAAATAAAAAATATAAATATATCTATATATAAGGAGGTCTGCGTTAGCGCATGCATAAGTTTTTCTAGTACAGAATAAAGATGCAACATATTTAAATCAAAATAGTTGGTCTTTCACTGAGAACCTTATAAAATATATGATCTCTTTAGTGGATTAGTTTTGAAAACATACGATTCATTCACCTAACTTTGCATATCCTTCATGACATTAGCTCATATTCCTTCCTGACAAACGTTCACATTTCTTCTTTTGACAGCCATAGTGTGTGATTGCATTAGTTTTAACAGTCACTGAGTTTGAGGTGTGGAGGGTGAACGACAACCTGGAGAAAGCAAACAAATAGTGATTTAACATGTAGCAAGTAAATTAGGATGTATCTCATTAAGTCAGTGCAGCAGCAAGAATGAACTTAAAGCCGTGCTACTACGTGTGTTAACCATCAAATCTGGCGCTTACTTCCATTTAAACATTACTCGTTATGTTATAAATGCTGGTAAAGGTTTGAATATTAAGAACTGGAGTTATAAATCTACTAAGAAATGGGCAGTAACAGACAGACACAGACTCACAGACGAATTAGTCTCATATTATAGAATTCAGTTAAATGTCTGAGTTAACAGTACAGACAGGGTTAATGGGTTCATCGCCTCCACCCTCGTCTCCTTCTCCCTCCAGGATGTGGAGCGTCGGCTCGCTTCAGTGACAGACAGACAGGAGGAGGCGCTTGAAGTCGCCGCTGCACTCGTCCTTCAGGGCGTCCTTCAGAGACACGTCGTACTTCTCCAGGTACATGTCTTTGATGGTCTCTAAGTCAAACTGTCCACAAACACACACGCGAATTAAACCTTTCTATAAAAACATTCTCCCTTATAGAGTGGTTGTGTTTGTGTCTCCGAACACTGCTCACCTCAGAGCGACACACTATGATGCGTATGAGGGTGTCCTCGTCGGTGCCGGCTCCCTTCATGGCGTCGTTCAGGCGTCTGGCGAAGTAGAGCTGAGGGTTCTTAGCAACTCGCACTGTGAGGGAGGAAACCTGCACGTCTCACCAATCAAACTAAACAGGCTCCACGCAACGCCTTTCACCCCGAAGGAGATTTCAGAGCGATATCGTTGGGTTTCATACGAACCGAGAGCGGTGTAGCACTTTTTCAGGGTCCCCGACGTCTCGTTCTCGATGGCATCCAGGATCTCGGTTCCAGACAGCTGCGGATGGAAACCCGCCAACGATTCATTTACTCGCATCAGAAGATCTGAAGTATCGTAGACACAGCCTGGTCACACACGTGACAGTGTGTCATTAAATCCCACCTGCTCATAAATCTTGAACGTGGCCTGCAGCTGTAGGTAATTCCTGGAGGCCAGGATGTGGCTGAAGGTGGACTCGTCGGTGCCAAAACAGCCCTCGCCCGCCTGCGTCACACACGAAGCGCTCGTTAACACTCAGTCCGTTATGAGAGTTGGCAGAGCCGCGCTGCACACGGACGCGGTACCTCGAACAGGGCGGTGGCATCCTGCTCAGCCAGATCCTCGTCCACCTCGTAGCTCTCGTCTCGGACGCCCTGGGGGAAGAGGATTGAGACGACTCTTAGCCTCTCTGTGGGACTCCGGTAACGAGAGGAGGCCTGGACTCTGGCCAGCGTGCATCTTTACGGGGCGCAGGGAGAGTGAGCTCCATTTCAGTCCAGGGATAGACGCGAGGAGCTCGGTTACGCCGGGGGCGGTGGCGACGCGAGGCCACTCACCTGCAGAAGAGCTGTGAGCAGGTTCCTCACGTCCCCGCTCGTATCGCCCTCGATGTCTGCCTCCAGATCACGCTCGTGCACTGGAAAGGAAGAGTCACGTGACCACAAACTAGCGGTGGAGAAATCAAAACCAAAATGCATGACTTGAAAGAAAGATATGACATCAGCGATCAAGAATGAATGAAAGATGAAAGGCAACTTGTTAAATATATTTAGCCAGCAGGAAGTTATAACAGGATGGGCCTCGACTAAACAAAGGCTGAGTGTACAGTGCATGACTTCAAGGACACAGCAAATTTCCTCAACATAAGGAAGTGAAAGAGTGACACAGTGTCAGAGTGGTGAGTAAGACATTCATGTGCAGCAGACGCCTACAGACACATGTATAACAACGGAACAGCTGGTTCCGCTGACGGACTGACTCACCCTGGAAGTAGCATTCCTTGAACAGGGCGACGTCCTGTCAACAACAACAGCAGACGGTGAATAAACAGCGAATGAGCACCAGTGTCTGATCTGTGAGGCTGCTTGGTTCGCGATCCCCGACTGACAGCGTTGGTGGCGGTGCAGAGGATCTCCACCAGCACGTCTTCGTCGGTGCCCGGCCCCTTCATGGCCTTCCTCAGCTCCTTCACGGCGTAGATGACGGGCGGGTCCAGCATGGCCAGAATGGCCTTCTCGAAGTTCCCCGACAGCTCGCTCTTCAACACGTCCACCAGTTCCTGTTACAGGCGGGATTTGGGTCGGAAGGGTGCGGCGGGCGTTCACGCGTTCACGTCAAAATCATAACGAGAAAAACGCAAACTGATGAAGCACAGTAAAAGCACCCGGAGCACTCACATCATCGTACTTCTCAAAATAGGCCCTTTTAATTTCCTGACGTTGATCCGAGCTGCGGTTTGCCAGGATGTCAATGATGGCCTGCTCGTCCGTTCCTGATTCAAAAATATACAAAGCAGATGCAGATTAAGAGCGCGCACGTTGACTTTGAGCAACAGATGCCAGGATTTCCAACTCACCAAAGCCTTTGCAGGCTTTGCGGATGGCCTTGATGTCAGCTACCACATCAAAGTCCTCATAGGGCACGATGGTCGGCTGAGAAGACAAAAGCCCTGTTATTTTACCAGCGTAATTAAAACAGTTTAGTGTCGATCACAATGACAAAGTCAAACTGAGGTCATGAACAGAGCGGGAGCAGCTGATGGAGGAGGGGGCAGTTCACAAAGCTTTGGTTGAGGAATTTAGTGCTTATTCAGACTTGGTGGGGGTTGAACGGATGAAGGGAAGCCGTCAGGGGCCAACGTGGATGTAAAAGGGAGAGTTTAAAGGGTCCCGTCAACGGAAATACAGCAGCAGCAGCAGCAGCAGCAGCAGCGAAGGGCTTTAAAAACCTCTGAATGTACGTTTATTTATCTGTAAATTGTAGACAAAAACGACGGTAAGGATTAATAAAATGGACTCGGCGTTCACTTTTTGGACGCTGTCACGTTTACATAACACACAGCGCCATTCATAAGTAACGGAGCCGTGATGAATTCCGCAGGGGAGTGGCTCTTTCCCCTGCGTGGACCCAGACACTGTTCACTCGGTGCTGTTCGTGACGTCATCATAGTAGCGAATCTCTAAATGTCGAGTAATCTAACCGAACTGTAGTCTGATAATAAAGAGTTACGTGGATTTGAACGTTGTGCGCAAGAAGTGAGAGCGTAAAAAGACGCCACGGCGCTGTGCCCGCCTTCAAAAATGAGCAATAATTCGGCTACAATTTGCTGAAAATTCAGCAAAAACCGAATGTGGCATTAAATCCGTCTATCGGCCCCATTTAAATCCTATTCCTTTTCATCAACCCGAAACTCTGTCGCCCACAGTTTACGCGAAGCCCAGCGTCTCCTTTCCTATTTTCCGTAACCGGTGCGCTCGTTGCGCAAAGTGCCCAACGCCGCGGCCCGTTACTTACTTGACAGTTTCCCATTTCGGAATCGTGCGTTAATCCAGCGGATTCTGGTCTGTGGGGAAAAAAGACGAGGCGTATCGGGGATATTCGTCTTCTTCTCACCAGACTGAGGCCCGAGCAGGAGAAACCAGAACGTGACGTCACGGACCGTCCGGTTAACCGTTTACGTCCAGTCCACGCACACGGCGGTGCGTATTCATCACGCTTTATGTTAATACAATAACATTCGAGATGTAATGAAATGTGTTGATTTTTTATGTTGGTCACAATCTAGCAACTAAACGACCTGACAGTTATGGATTTACTGTATTGGAGGCACTTTAGTTTTAAAACTTACTTCAGGATACTTCATGACGTGATACTGTGACTGTTTATTCAGGTTTTGAAATGTCTGAAGTTCACTTCAATAAGGAACAAAATGTGGCTCAAAATGGGTTTCCAAACAATAAATATATAGAGTAAGTTTAGAGAAGCCTGGGAGGAAGGACGCTCCCTTCACCTGCTCCTTCATCATAATTACTCTAAGCTAAATAATAAGGGTCTCACCCTGGGAACTCTACCCACATGCAGGCAGTGACTGGATAAAGTGCATGCAGTTAGAGGCGATGAGTCAGCTCTAGGCTACAGCCTGTGGGTAGCAGTAACTGATCCCTCCGGCGTGTGCGGTGCTGAGTGAACATCTTGAATCTCGTTCAGCCTTGGAAAATAGATTTGGCTGCGATTCATTAGACAAACCACTGCCCTTGATTTGTAGGGCTGTTTCCTACTAATACACCTGTACTGCCTACCTGTGAATCACCTTATTGCAGAGGTTCCTTCTTGTCTCTTGGTTCCTGCCCCTAAACGTGTAGTTTAGTATTTCACCTTGCAGAGCTCTTTACAAATGTTTTTTGCACTCCTGAAAATAAAACAGGACAAGCAACCTGTTGTTTTCCTGGTGTTGTTACTGCACATCTGCGGAAGCTCATCCCATCCTGCAGAACAACTGATTGTGGATGTTTCCCTTTAAAGAAGTGGACACTGAACAGAAGCCGAATGAGTGAATGTTAAAATCACTGATATAAAACCCAGAGCAACGCATCCATCTAGTGGACAAAAGAACTAACTACAGTTTAAACTAAACATGTTCAAACATTTAATTTATGATGTTCACAGAATTCAAACCTCTTAAAACCCTCAGATGTGATCAACAACCAGAAACACACACACATAATCGAGTAAAACCAACCATCAGATTCTGCAGATTTGCTCCCCCCCCCCCGTAAAATGAGTCCATCAGTGTGTTCTGTAACCCAGACCGTTTCCTCCTGTGAGCGATCCGTCCGGCCCCCACCGCAGCCGGGCCCACTCACAAGTTGTACTATGAGGCTGACTCATGTTCTCTCAGGCCGTGACTGCTCACGCTTGCTTTTCCTGCGCGGTTCCCGTTGAGTGGAGGCGTCTGTGCGTATGCTCAGTAGGTCGTACTCAGAAAATCAGCTACTAGAATGGATGAATGAATCAGTAGATTTCACAGACTACATGATCATGGACGACATGCAATTTTTTTAATTCATTTTAATTTGCAAGTTAATATTAGCTAGACAGAACTCAGCCGTAAATACTCCAACACCATCAACTGGTTCAAAAACACCTGAAACGGCAGGTTTGTGTGTCCACTTCCACTGAAGCTCAGCCCTTTGTTTGGTCCACTCTCATGTTACGCCTGGCGTGAAGCACCGTGAATGCATTCCCTCACAAAGAGAATGATTCAGAAATGTCGCACACAAACAATTGAGAGTGAATGACTAACAGCGTGTGAATGATCTCACATTAGTTCCTGACAGAGGCTCCCATCAATCAGCTGCCTGCTTGTTATCTGGAGGAAGAAACCATGAAGATAAATCACTATTACCTTCTGCAAATTGCTATAATTGAGGGATTAAGACCCAGTGACGTCAAATGCAGATGAATTCTTTTGAATTTTTTTACTGAATCAATGTTTGCTCACTCTTCATTCACACAACTGTGACTCACCGGCGTAATGGCCTTGGGCTTTTCGCTGCGCATCTCTGTGCTGCGGCAGAGAGGCAGAACGATGGCGGTGAGTCAAAAAGGGACGTTTTAGTGTCAGATCAAAACAAATGGGCTGATTGGACGAGTGGATCTGTGGCCGTGTCCTCTCCACACCCAGCGGCCTTTTGTGAGGCCTCCACGTTTGCGTCAACAGCGCCGGGGCCACAACTGCTGTCGCTGTCATGCTCATGTTGCACCGTCACTGTAATGACAATGAGCCCTAAAATCATGGAATGCATCATAGAACTGCAAGTCTGCATTGTTTAATGACGTGAACGCTGTATATCACCAACAGCGCTGTCATAAAAATACAGGAAAAGAGCCTGGTTGACATTTTGACTTTGGATTTCTTCACCCCCTGCAGCCTCACAGCCATCTGGATGGTGAACATCTCAATCAATCAGTAAATTCACTTTAATAAAAAGGTTGTAAAATATTGTAGATCAAAACAACCAGTAAAAACAGGCTATGACACCTGCTTTCCTCCTTTTCATCCACTTTTGACCTTTGGTTGTCAATAACAAACAAATTCTGGGACTGAATCTTTTGGGAAGTTTCCACGACCGACATGATGTTTTCACTAGACTGAACCTAAGTAACTTGTTCGTCATGATTCACAAGCATTTAAAATCCGCAGAATGGAACTGTTGACGAGGGAACGTCGCCTCAGGACGTGATGACGTAGCTCTGCCGCCACTAGAGGGCGCTGTGCGGCCGAGCGCACAGGACGTGAATCAGAAAGTGAAATGGACACAGATTCAAACTAGGGAGAAATAATTTTATTAAAATGTTAATTAAAATGTACAGCCTCTGGAATGTGAACAATGAAGTCCAATTAATAACAACAATTAACAAACTTGACTTATGCAATATTGTCACACAAAAGAGTATTTAGTTTGCAGGATACATGTGAGGATACACTGACCCAAGAACTGGAGGCAGAACATACATCTGTTATTATTTGACATGAGCAAACAGCCTTCATGAATATTGGATGGTATAGGTATTTTATAGGAGAGCATGGATTATTAATGCTTCATGTTTAAATGGCACTAATAGCACTGATTGTCTATGCAGTATTTATATAGTTCAAACATAATAATACATCATTAAAGGCTAAAACTAACGCAACCTAAACAGAATCCTCCCTAATAGTTGATGATGACCTCACCCTAATGGTTTCTCTGCAGGAAGGAGCTAAAACCAAACATGAATTATTCCTCTGCTTGTGGAATGCTCCAGTATTAAGCCAAACGTGATTAATGAGAGCAAAGGTCAATAAAGTTGTGCATTGTGTGTGCATGGGTGTTTTCATGAGTCATGATCTTGTCAGAGCTGCGTCGGCAGCTGATCCACCGGCACAACACGGCGTCAGCTTCAAGGCTGTAACGAGCCGCGTTCCTCTTGTGCAGCGAGTGCGTGCGTAGTCGCACCTGCGTGAGGCCACCTGAACGCTGACTCGCAGAACGGAGGCGCGTTCGCTGGTGACTATGAGCGAGCGCTCCCGTCGTGGCGGAGCAGAGGCCCAGCGGCTCTCAGTGAGTCACGAGTGCGTGCGATGATGAAGCTGCGGAGGCGTCGAGGCCAGAGGATGGAGGTGCGGGACCCTGGGAGCGGCGTCCTGCCCACGGCCTGTGGCCTCAAACACATCAAACGTGGCTTTAAACCACGAACGTGAGCGCGTGGACGCTATAGGACGCGCTGCATTTGGAGTCAACCTGGATCATGTAGCTGCCTTCAAACAGCTGATTGAAGCAGGATGTGGACAGGACAGACTGACTACATATCTGAATGAACTTAATAATTAATGTTTTTAAAGAACTGTTGCTGCAGAAGGCAAACTTTGACATGAACAGCATCATGTCTGAATAAAACTAGGTGCAAAGACAAGATGTTGAAACTCAGAGTCATGTTTCAAAGTTGTCATCCTCGTGTGTACACTTACCTCCCACTGCGTGGACCTCCACACATGCTTTCTTTCTGAGTCACGAGCCCACCACGACTCATCCCGCCCCCTCCCACTCTGTACCATTCACCACCCCCACACCCCCCCCCCCCTCCCCCCCTCCCTCCAAGCCATGCCTGAAATTCTGAGAGACAGATGAGTCAGCAGCGGCACATGCCGCCCTGTGCCAAGCGATAAGCTTCCTCTCATCTCCCGTCCCTCTCCCTCGCCACCGCTTCTACCCACATGGCCCTGCCACAAAAGACTGTGAATCATGCGCTGATTACAGTCTGAGCCTTAAAAATAAGCCGCACTGTGCTGGAGGACGCGGTCTGCTGTCCCGTAAAAACAACAGAGGCCCACAAGCGCCCAAGTGTGAGTCTCACATCGCTGCAGGAGATCCAGACTCAGTCTGCTGCGATGGCCGGACGGGACAAACCATGAGACCTACTCTGGAAATCTTTGTTCTTTTTGCATAGGCTACAAGAGCAGGAGGCTGGAGATGAGGCACATGTTCACAACTTATTACACATGATCCACAACGTTTACCACAATACATCAGAACATCTTATATCAAGTTGACCAACAGTGAGTAATGTTGCTTTTTATTGCTCATCAGCAAAACTACTCTCAACTACCCTCAATTTTTCAGTCTTATCTGTATCTGCCTGTACATTCAGAGCTGTCGACACTGTCAGCATCAAGTGATGAGAACTGCGGAGAAACTCGGCTAGTAATTATTTTGACATTGGGAAATAACAGCACTATGTTTTTCTGCAGGAGCCTGGAGTCAGCATTTGATACCATCTTCTATCACCTGCTTCCTGCAGAGCCTCCATTGATCTCTGTCCAAAAGACCACAACAAGCCGTGAAAGCATTTCAGGACAGTCGCCAAGACGCACATAACCTAAAGTGGTTATGATGCACGAGGCTTTTAAAAGCCAGCGTTTCTCCAACTGCATGTCTGCATGAAGAATAAGCAAGCGAACCTGAGACAGGACTGATTACCAAGCACAAATGCACCATGGGAGCGTCTCGTATCAGCCTCCTGCGGGATTACAAATGTTGTAGTAGAAACAGAGCAGCACGCTGTGACATCTTTGTTTTCTCCGTGGGCACATTTTCACTTTCCAAAGCAGCAAACACAGCCAGTTTTCATATAAATATTTATTGCAGAGGAGGTATCTTTTATGTACATGCTATCACAATATGACACAATATAAATCTACCAAATATTCCCATATATGGATGCTAGAAGCTTGTCATAGAGCAATAGTTATAACAAGCACATAATACAGTGGGTTAGGGACAGTATCACTCACTATACAACTTGTAACAGTCCATAAAGATCTTTTTTTTCTTTTTTGTTCTATCAATGGCAGTGAAACATCAGTCCTACTAATTTCTTGAATTCATGCAGAAGCCACAAGAGCAAGATTTACGACGTTACAGCATCGAATAGTAGTATAGTAGCATTAGTAGTTGTTGTATTCACCATTGGGCGACTTGGTTTGGTCACGAGAAAAGAGAGGAGTCAGGCTTAGATGGGAGTAGCTGCACCGCGGTAAAGATCTGATCGGTGGACAAAGAGCTACGTCGAGACGGTACAAGAACAATGGTCGCAGTCTGCACAAGTGAAATGTCTGAGGTTTCGAACTTCAACAAGCTGAAATACAGTGATAATCTCCAGAGAAACAGACAGTTAAGACACAGTTTAATATACAGACAGCTATGAACTGACTGGCTGAACTGAGGAACGCTACTGCAAGTACACGATCTGGACGGATGAGGGTAAAACACAACACCCCGTTGTGCAACTAATGCTTTTTCATATAACAGTGGGAGATTCTGCTCTATATATTATCAGGTTTCTTTTGTGCTCCAACTATTCTGGTCTGGAAATGTCCTAAATCAGCATAAATATATTTATATATATATACGTGTAAAAAAAATAGTTTTGACCTATAAAAGAAACACATCTGTTTTGTAAAATGACTAAAAATGCTTATTGTGATTTTAAACTAACAAAACCATGGTTATGTAAATACAAGGAAAGCATACAGTGTATTATTCATCACCCAGGGCAGTAAGATGCAGTGTGGCAGTGAAATCAGGTGTTTTTTTTTAATTTCTTGATAAAAGTGCTTTTGAAATATACAGAAGTTGTTTTCATAGCAGGGGTCGGGTTTCATCTACTACCACAATGCATGTGATGGATGATGCCTAACATCTGGTTCACAATATCATATAGATCCATCAAAGCATTACAGTCAATCCATGCACGAATACAGTTCTTCTCAGACGCCAGTAAAAGAGCTCATAAAGCAGAGGTGATGACAAATCTCGCGCTTAAAGGCAAACACTACACATTGGAAATATTTCAGACGAGCCCCCCACAGGTCAGCGGCAGAGGTAATTTCCCAGTGGGCGGAGGCAGATCTAGGGCACAGCATCCAAATCACATTTATGGAGTTTAGCTGTGGAGTTGTGGCTGAACTGAATCTGATAAAAAAAGGCAACAAATGTTTGTCTCTGGATTTTTTTCTCCTGAGCTCATTTCAGATGGGGTCTAATCCAACGGCTCACAGCAGCTGTTTCTGACCAGCGCTGAATATTGTCAACATTAACAAGGACTCCTACAGACGCTGGACAGCTTCTCGTGAACAATTTGACAGCAATTACCGATAATTACAATCAGCGACGACATTCCATGATACTAAGTCATTCTCACAACACATAAAGTACCGGAGATGCTTTTATACACAACAACACACATTGTCTGGTGTTTTATTTTAAGTGGGAGATTTCTTTTTGTCACTTGAATCCCAAGATGGACAGATCGCATGATAGCATAAGACATTTTAATATAAAATACTAAATAAATCAAAACCCTGAAAAGGTTCATTCCAATTCGTAATAGAAACCACGTTGCTAGCTCTAAAAATATTAGCATAATTCACTGGTTGGCCTTTAGTCTACTTTGCATACCACTGGAAAGCACATGCATTATGCTACTTGTGAACATTCAGTACAGAAATGCAAATTGATGGGGGAGTAATGCTAATGCTTAAAAATGTTCAAATATTAAAACTCAGATCCTATTTTTATACTGTAGGTCTGGCCGAGGTTTCTGTCTGATAAAACTGTGCCCACCAAAATTATTGCTTAGATCTGGAGAATTTGAGGAGAGGATCTAAACCGCTTCATTTGGAGGCAAAGTGAGCTGCTAATGGAGCTTGTCTTGGACATTTCATGCCTGTAAATGTGTGTAAACTATTCTTCAAATTACTTGTTTGGTTCAGATCTTTATTCTTGAGCCACAGTTTTCCTTATTAGATCATCATTCTGCCAACTTTTTGCAACAACTCACAAACCTGTGCCTATAGAGAGAGCGGGGATATGGCCTCTTACAGCCAATAACATCCAATATCTGAGCTATGACATTGATATGACAAGACATTAATATATAAGTGGTTGGAATGCTGCTGGTTGATGGTGGTGGGGTATCGTCTTTCTGTTTTCAAGCAGTTTCAGCTTCGGTTTTAAAACTTTCCTTGTGTGCTTATCTTCCTGCCCACACAAATCTCGTCTTGATGTTGCCTCCGGTAATTACTGGAACATGATGAGCACTACGTTATTGTTACCAGCAGAAACGCTAGTCAGAACTGAAGGAATGAATAAGTCTGTGTAAAATGTGTTAACCTGATCGCTGTTGTATTTGACTGAAACAGGAAATGTAAAGAAGAAAGTGCTGTCAAAACCTGATTACATATCAAACCTTTAAGGTACTGCATTGACTTTTTAGTTGTAATTTATACTCAGACACCCATACATACACACTTGGCGAACACAAAGACGCATGCTGGATTACAAAACAAAGCTGGTGCAAATTATTTCCCCAGTTGTGCCTCTGGATTCTTCTTTCCCTACTTTTTACAGCAAACATTTGAGCCATTTTGACAAACATTCACGTTAATGTCGCTCGCACAATCTTTACCATTCAGAGTGAGCTTTTGGAAATATGAACGCAATAAAAGGGAGTGCATCTGGTTTTAAAAAAGTCATCTAGAATAACATTATACATTTGTCAACACGGTATCTGCTTTAGTTGACAAACCAGGAGAGTCCAACTGCTCCCCACACCTGGTTGTGCATGCTGTTTATATAATTCACTGTCACAAAATGCTGAAGGAGAAGTCGCTTGCTTCACTTCAGAGTGATACAAGACAATGCTAGTTAATTAGGCACATACAGTACATCTCTGCAGACTCGGAAGACTTTTAATCTGCAGAGAACTACAATTAAATAGATCTAAACAAAAACATGTCCAATTTTGGTTGGTTGTGTGTGGCATCATGCGAGAAAGATGAAAAAAAGAAGACGAAATGTACAAGAAGAACAGAGTCTGTCATCAGTTTGTAATTTATGGAGTTGGATAAAGTGCTAAAGGCTGATTTCCTCTCTGAGTCCTTTCCTCTATTCCACGAGTTACACACAAACTAAACTCATTAGCGTTGAAGACCAACATTCCTCCTTGCAAATGTTTCCTTATTCTTTGGCTTTCACTTTTGTACTCAAAACCTACAATCTATTCTTCTTTTTACAGAAAACTAGTGTTACACCTTACGTGTAGTTAATCATGTAAAGTCGTGGTGGAAACGCAAAAAAAGAACCATAACAAATGCAAATGTTCAACAATAGTCATGAAGTAAAAAATCAAAAGTTGCATAATTAGTCTAAGATTTGTCTTCAACGTTTACTGTAATATTCTGGAATGCTTGTCATGACCTTGTTTCATTTGTGGTGGATTTGCTTAAAACAGGAAAACAAAACTCATAAAGGAAGGCAACTTGTGGAACTTAACGAACTTGTCTTCCAAGCTGTAAAAGGTAAGATTTAACCACTACAAAGTGAAAAAAGTAACATCAGTAACTTTAACGTCAGCGGTCCATTAAAGTTGAGTGTCATGCCTCCGTGTTGAAGTGCTATCCTCAAAGTCCCAGGGACAAACATCTGCGGTTTTATTGGCGCCCAGAATCCCGCCTGTGGGATTAGGATTGCTTTGTTTCAAAGACCCTTTGTCTGTACCTTTCTTATCTGATGTATCCTCAAACTCCCACGGACAGACTTCAGCCTGTTTTGCTTTGGCTGCTCCTACATTAGCGCTTCTCCTTTTTTCCACCAACGGAACCTCCTGATGACTCTCTACCTCCCATGGACATACATCAGCCATTTTTTGCTGGCTCATATGTTTCTCTGAAGATTTATTCTTGTCCTTTGCTTTTGTTCTGCTTCTGTCATCATTAGTATCTTTCAATTGTTCCTTCTCAAATGTTTTCGTGGGGAGGGAACCCTTCTTTTTTGAAGGTGACTCCTTGGTTTTGGTCGGCCGAGAGGGACTGGGTGTCCTCTCAGAATTGGGAGATACAGCGGTGCTGTCATAGTCCCAGGGACATACCTCAGCTTTTGAAGTTGGTGGCTGGAGTGGCCCTCCTACTTTGGATGGATCCGTAGGGGTACATTTCCCTCGGCCATCTGCAGGCGAGGTGCCCTTTGTCTGCTTTGTTGTATCCATTGAGCGTGCTAGGTCTGTTGTCTTATGAGCCTCTTCAAAGTCCCAGGGACAAACACTTGGTCGAGTGTTGTCAAGCTTTCCACTTTCTACTGCAGAATGAGGTCGCTGTGTTTTAGCATACTGGCTAGCCTGACTGGATATTAGTTGCTTGGAGCCTTCCACTCGACTAGTACCTCTCTCACTTCCCTCTTCCCATGGACATACCTCTGCTCGAACAGCAGTGGTCTTCTGCTGTGTTTCCTTTGAACTTCTACCATTTGATGGCGATTGATCAGAAGCTCTCTGCTTCTGCTGTTGAGACTTTCCTCCTTTGGTGCTTCCTCCGTGAATTGTTGTGGTTTCCTTTGGCGCTATGGATACATGCTTTTGAACCTTGTTTTCAGACGGTGTTGGGAGATCTTCCACTTCCCAGGGACACACCTCTGAGAGATCATAGAGATCCTTAGCCTTTACTGAATCAGAACAAATTGAAGGTTGGCTGCCACTCACCGGTTGTTTCAAAACCCTGCCTTTTGCCACACTCTCTTTGTACTCAACTGACTGGCTAATGATCATCTTAGGTTGGTATTCGTTGTCTGGTTCTGCACTGGCCCTTGTGTCTCTGCTCTTTGGCTGACACTTCTTATTGCTCTCCTCTGCACTCTGGGTCTTTGCTGTTAAGCTCAAAGTCTTCTCTTTGGCACTGGCAATCACACTAAGGGATTTCTGCAGCATTGAGGCTCTGGGGTGGATTGGTTTCTTATCTGCTGTTAGGTTATGGGCGCTGGCAGACTTGCAGACTAAAGGAACTGATTCTGTGGACTCACTGGGGACACTTATATTTTCATTGGACTTCTTCTTAACAAGCTTCCTGCCCATAAGTGTATCCACAAGAGAGCCCTCGGCTGTGGCCACCTCCATCTTGTCCGGTGCTGAGCTGTTGGAGTCTTCACTCTGGTCACGGACGTGGTCGTAGCTACTGTGGGACTTCTTTAGGGAGAAAACATTGTTCTTCACTGTCTCCTCCTTTGCTGGTTTTGCTGGGTGAGTTGGCTCGACTGGGTTCTTCTTCAGCATGCACATACTGTTTCGTTTGCTGCCATGTTCTCCAGACTCTTTGTCCTCACGGCTGCACTGCCGGTGAACTGAGTCGGGGATCTCAGTAATGCGTCTCATTAGGGAACGGCCCAGCCCTTTCTTAGAGCTGCGCTTCTTCTGGAGATGAGGGTTGTTTGCCAGCATCTTCTTCCTCTTGTAAATCTCCAACTGGGAGTAGAGTTTTTTAAGCTCTTCCTGAACATTCATTATTGAATGAGGAGAAAAAGGGATGCAAGGCTATTAGTTTTCTGTTTAAACAAACAGTAGCATTTAATTAGTAATAAACACCTTTACATAAAAAGCAGACGTTCTACTGCACAGAGAACATGCAGTACAGACCTATGACACTCTACCATGTACAAACAGGTCCTAAATGATGCACTACGCAATATCACATGCGTACCGAAAGAAAACAAAAACAGGACAGTCTTAGACACCATTAAATAAGAAAATGGAGTGTGTTTTAATGTTAGGTCTGAAACAGCCTCAGCTCAGGTCTTGAATTCTTTGCTTTACTGTGATGATAAAATCTGTGCCCATCTGTACATTGACTTTTATCAAGAAGCAGGATGACATCATAACACCGCTCCCTCTGGTAAATACTGTAGGCACCAATCTTTTGGTAGAGAGACTTCTTCAGCTCTAACAGACAAACGTAAATCTCTGCTCACATTGGTATATTTTTCCCAAAGACTGTCACAAGGCCTTACGCCACAGCCATTAATAGAACTGAGATGGCCCATTTCGTCTGGTGTCTGCAATGAAGAACTTCCATGGCTCAGTATTTTAAGACGATTTCAAAGTTATTACCAGATTATGCAATGGAGGTGCAAAGGTAAAGCGAAGACCTGCTCACCCGAATGTCCTCAGGATCCAGACTGTGCTCGCTCCACGCAGAGGTTATGCTACTGTTCAGGTACGATCCAGATCGACCCATGTCCAGCTCATCCTCATAGGCCTCAGAGGCAATATCGTCTCGCATATGGGTGCCAGCAAAAAGAAACTGCGAGGATGACGTAGTAGAATAGATGCTCAACTCTCCAGATATGACATTTGACAATATAACGTGTGTTGTCTATTTGTGTACTACCTTAGGAATGAGTAGCAGACCCAGTGTTACTGTTACAGTTAAGTGGGTGTGGGTGAAGAACAGTAGCAGCATCCAGTCGGGATGGAGCTCAGGAGCCAGAGTGAACCTGTCACAGTGCAGAGTGGGAGGAAAGGAAAGTAGAAGAGACATACAGGCCATTAAAGAGAGAATTCACAGAGAGACAGATATTTTTGAAATATCTTCTGACAGCAGTTCCTGCCAGGACATGTGAAACATGCTTTTGGTTCCTGAAGGTCAGATTTCAAACGTACATATACCGTCACCTCAGCAATTAAATTATGTTGTGATATTCAAACAAGCAGCTCGGTCTGCAGCAAGTCTCTGAGGTACAGTGGAGGTGGAGACGCAGACCAGCACGCGTAATGTGTTTAGAGAGTAGATTTATACTCGCTCTGTCTGGGCGTCAGTTCCGCTGTCTCAGATAACGTTACACTTGGATGAGCCTTTTGCCAGCAAGGACACGTTGTTTTCCTCATTCTTTCAATTGAATTCACAATAAAGGCGAGCGACCTTGATCTGATCACAAGATCCTGTCTATTTATACAGACAGTAACACACTGGGCTGGCTGTGGCGCAGCAGTTGTTGGAAGACGAGGCAATTACTGGCAAAAAACAATAGTGGAGTGAGGAGAAGCTCCAGCCTTTTATATTGAGCGAACAAGCTTTCAACACCTTATGTACACAAAGGGTATGAAGCCATGTTCTGTCAGATGCTAATTCAAACACTGGAGAGCCTCCTTTTCAGCAAATGCTATCCAGCAGACTCATTATGATGTTGAAGTTGGCAAATGGCTTATTAACGAACAGTTACTGTGGTAATAGCTCAGAAGCATGAATGAAGGCAAAGGTCCAGCATATGAAATGTCTCAGCGCTTTGAAGCTTCCCCTCCTTCATGTTTTCGAGCAGTCGCTCCGAAGATGAGGATTTAATAACTCTGGCGTGTTGTCTCCTCTCAGCCTGCAGCATCTCTCTCAAACGCTCCCCATCACTCATGCCACGACTCCCTGCCATTAAGTCCTTTTCACGCTCGCCGCGCTCCATCCTGTTCACACCTGCACCTGACTAAAATATAATGGCTCTCCCGGCAAACAATAAAGTCTGGGCTTTAAATGGTCACTTTGGGATCAAATAGCTGGGTCTGTGAGCAACACAGAACTAACTAACGAGCCCCCGTGTGCGCTGTGGTCTCCGGTGGCAGCCAGTCAGAAACAACTTGCCACACCAGGCAGCCGTCCAATTTATTAGTGGCCTTGTCTGGCAGTTTTCTGAAGAGAAAATCCTCTCAACAAGGCTGAAGAGGCCCATTAAAGGACTTGGCGATGTAATCATGGAGAGCCAGATGTTCAAATACCCCGAAAACTGCTAAAAACTCAGGTCTCCCAGAAACCTGTCAAATTATACATCAATAACAGACAATTCACCAGTAAAAGCATTTTAGACTGGGACACGGCTGCTTGTAAGCGGAGCTATTTCGCTTGGATCTCAAATCAATCTGACGTGGTTCACTAGTAAACACAGTGACGGGATGAGCTCTCCGTCAGGGCAGGACGAGCAGGAAGGTTGGATCCAACGTGTGATGGGAATGAGGCAACATGGCTGCGGCGCGGGGCAATTAAAGGCTGTGATGTTAAACATGGAGCTGGGAAATGGGGCACATGTAAATGTGGATGACAGCACGTGTGTGTGTGTGTGTGTGTGTGTGTGTGTGTGTGTGTGTGTGTGTGTGTGTGTGTGTGTGTGTGTGTGTGTGTGTGTGTGTTCAAGGCGGAGGTAATTAGGTTTGTTTTTTCTTCCTCGGAGCAGATGGGCGGAGGTTGATACTGTGTGTTTGTTTACTTAGTGGAATGTAAATATGCACGTATATCCAGAAATCAGACAGGCGCACAAACCGGTGGGTAAATATGAGAAGAGTAAGTTTACAGCACCAACTGCAGTAAATAGCATCCAGTGTATTAGATTATGTCAAAGTCAGGAAAGCAGACCTGGGAAGTGCTGGCACTCTATTTTGTTAGTGCTAATATTACTATTAGTTAGGATGGAGAATTTCTGTTGAAGTCAAATATTGTTGGATTTTCACAAGAACAAACTTGAAAAGTTGAATTCCTAAGCAATAAAACACTTTCACAGCTTCAGTGCGTTTTGTTCCACACTGACACTGATTTCATGCCCATCCCTACTCGGGGTGCATTCGCTGTATTATACTGCATCTATTTGGGACACACCACTGCAGAGGTCGGGTCTCGAGGACCATGTCGCTTTTTACCTGATGACGTGGAATATCGCCGACAGCACGAGCTCGTTGTGCACAGCGATGGCCATGTAGCGCGGCTCGTGGAAGGCCGACGGCACCGTCCGCACGGCGTAGCACAGGTACACGGCCCACAGCAGGAAGAGGAACTCCGCTGGCAGAGAGCGGGGGAGAGCGAGAGAGAGAGAGCGAGAGAGAGAGAGAGAGAGGGCGGTTAGCAGCGCGAGCACGGCGCCCGCGTGGACCCGCCGAGGCGCCGCAGCGGACACTTGTTCCGCTCGCGCACGCAGGAAACTGCCCCGTTCGCGCTCGGCTGTGGCGGTATCCTCCAGGCAATAAGCGAGTCCCCTCGTGCGCCGCCATGGCAACGCCGCGGAGCGTTTCCTAGGCGCTCGGCTCCACGGCAACGAGCACGCTGCTCTCTCCATAAAAACTCCTGCAGTATTCTTGACATTTATGGCGCTGCGCTTGAACCGCGGCTCTGTCGCAATGAGAACAACGATGACCGGAGAGATCTGTCGTTTAAAGGGGGTTTGTGTGAGGGCAGGAGCGCGTCTGCGAAACAAAAGATTTAGCTTCCGTTTGTCACATGTTAAACTTTACTTTCCTAGTTCTAAATACTTTTAGCAGCTTTGTCCTATAAACTGAATAGACTTATACAGATTCATCCGTTCTTTGTGTGCATTGCAAACCCTATCGTCCCCACTTTTATGCCCTAATGAACAGGAAGACTATTACGGCATGGCAGCACGCCGCCTCTGCTGCGCCTCCATCTGTTTTCCCACATGTCGGGACGAGGAGGCCGCTTCTCGCCGCCGCAGCCTGAGTCAGCAGACATAAAGCAGCGCGCAGGTTTCCTCCGCCCAAGACGCCGCTCCCCGCTGAGCGCCTCTGATTCCTCATGCGTCCTTATCCGCCGCTGGTCGCCGTCTCCTCCGCTCAGAGACTAATGCAGCAAATGTGGATGGAGGCAAATCCAGCTTCACCTCCTCTCCTCCATTCTCCTTGAGCTCCAAATGCTATCACGCCCAACAAATTACTTTTGGTTTTATGCCATAGCTCAAATAACCCATGTTTCTACACACACACACACACACACACACACACACACACACACACACACACACACACACACACACACACACACACACACACACTGCCTATGGAGGCAGAGGGCAGCGTAGCCTACCAACAGCCATCATGTAGTCCCAGCGATCCAGCAGGCACATGCTGAACTGGAGCCCATCGGGCGTGTAGCCCACGTCGATGAGCGCCAGCTTCCTGTCTGGGTTCTGACAGACGGCAGATGTCCAGGCCACCAGGAACCAGCACACGATGAGCAGGATGATGCCCAGCAGACGCAGCACTCGGCAGCTGGTCATGTAGGGGATCCTCTGGGCGGTGCGCGACAGGAAGACCTTCAGCACCCTGCGGTGGGGGAGAAGACGAGACCAGTGAGACTCACCCTGGTCCTCCGGCGGCCACCCCTGACCCTGTCTCCTACTCCTCCTCCTCCATGTGACGCATCTTGAGTTCAACTCGTGACCGGTCGTCTCTATTCTTAGGCCCCGGCCTTCGAGGCCACTGATGGAGTGTCCACTGCTCTCCCCACTAATGAGCCCCCCATCAAAAATTGATCCGCGCGATATGTTAGCGTGCGCCTCCAAGGGTTTACTAGCTCCTGCTCGCATTAGCCCCATCCCCTTAATCAGTGTCTTCATTAGGCCTTTTTGACAGATTCACCTGACACAAAAATGCCCACAGATGAACAATTCCAAGTGCATTACTTTAAACACAGCAGACCCTGTGTCTCATTACAGGCTGCTCCGTGCTCTATTCTCACCCTCTCCGTTTCCTCCGGCGGTCCTTTCTCCTCCTCCGCCCTCACACACACATTAGTCTCCCCCTTTGTCTCCCGCCAACCATCATTCAGAGCTACATTATACAGGGAGATCATTTGGGGCCAGAGCTCCTCGTGTTTTCTTAATTACTGCTACTTGGCGATTCGCCGCTCCCCTTAATGAAGCAGCGAACCCCCCTCTAAACGCACAGCGGAGGAGTCCGGCGATGGAGCGGCCGTGGAACGCGCCGAGTCGGCACTTTACGAGGCTCGTGGCTTTAGTGAGATGCAAGACGCGTGCCAGTGTAATCTGATAGGGATGGATGCTGACGGGCCGGTGCGTTACCTGTACAGCTTGAGAGTCAGTGTCCCGTAGACGGTGGCGAAGCCCAGCAGTCGAACCCACCGCAGCAGGATGCAGCGGAAAACGCTGGGCTGGAAATACAGGATGCCCACCTGCAACGCGACGAGAGGGCGATTTTAGAGATTCACCTCCAGCCACACAAACGCTGAATTAGCATGGTTGGAACGGACGGAGAAGGTGTGAGGCAGGAACGGGTTTGAGGCCATTAGTCCGATTTCAACGCCACCTGAGCACAGACATCAGGGGAAGATGCCCTTGTGACAAGGACACGAGCGTCTGAGGGACTGATGCCGTCAAACACACACACACACACACACACACACACACACACACACACACACACACACACACACACACGGTCTTCCAACGATACGAGGAAACATCAAAACAAACATAAATAAGAAAGAGAAAAACATCTGAGGTTTGTAATTATCTGTCTGTTGCAGATGTGCTGCGATTTCCCCTGTGGGATTGTTAATGTTAATCGGATTAGCCGAGGCATTAATACGTTCCCCAGGCAGCGGTAGGACGCAGGCATGTGGATATTTTTTGCTCACTAGGTTCGAGTCAGTTGAGGGACACGGAGGAGCCCGTGGGAGAAAGGGTGGCCCACATCCTCGTCTGCTCAGATGCAGGCCGGCCACAGACGGGAGCTCCAGCTTTCATGATGATGTCACAGCCTCTGAAACTGTGTCTGAGACACGCCGCCAAAATCAGAACTCACTTCATGACGAGGCAGAAGGCTTCGGCGACTGCCGGCGTCAGAGACCGCGGGCCGGCAGCGGCCCAGCAACTCGCTGACGCACCTTTGGATCCGCGGGGACGGAGGACGCGGAGCAGGAGCGCAGCCGGAAAACTGGGCTCACGGCTCCTTTTTAGACCAACTACAAACGAGCCGCTGGAGTTCTGGCATGTGACGGGTCCCATGACGCCCGGCTCCGAACGAGGCCACATAAAACCTCTTTAACACATCCACCACATGAGCTGGGCTCATTCACTCCGGGATAAACCACAAAGGACATGTTTTATATTTGTTGCTCAATTTTCACATTATAATCATATCAGTAAAGAGGCTAAGTGTATGTGTGGGGTACAACTTGATGGGAAGATTATTATTAATTTATTCTAACAACGCAAAAATGAAAACAATAGGAAACTGGAACATCCACTTTACAGAACCAGCTCATTTCTATACAATGACAATTGAATTGAACATTCATTCATCTGTTCATCTCAGCCACTCGTTTTGCACTAAAGGATCTTATAGACTCTATAGGATTCTATCTATAGCATAGAGCAACCAAAAACAAATGAGCACTGAATCCTCTGAGTGAGCTGCGCCGTCACACTGGGAGACGTGTCTTTATTCGGAGGCTGTAAACACCTCCAAGGATCGCGTGTCCTCCCGCTCTCCATGTCCAACACACATCCATCTAGTGTTTACTGTAACACAAACCCAGCACCGTTCCCTCTGGACCCCCGTTCTCTTCAGGTCATCTGGCACAAGCAGACCCCCACCTCCACCCTTTCGCTGGGACCAGTGTCAATACTCATACTTTATGGCAACAATAAGCACCGCACATAAAGATGAGACCGAACCCCTCCTATTGTTCTGGGAAGCGCCCTGACCCCACGACAGGTTTCTCTTAATGCCAGCACACATAAAGACTAAGATCAGTTTCTGCCCCTCGCCTCTTTGAAACCTTCCATTAATAATCAATGCTAAGTGCTGGGAAGCTTGGATTTAGTGCTGTGGGAAAGAGATCAGGTGTTTTTCCCAAGTGTGTCTGTTTACGTGCATCCGTGTGTGTGTGTGTGTGTGTGTGTGTGTGTGTGTGTGTGTGTGTGTGTGTGTGTGTGTGTGTGTGTGTGTGTGTGTGTGTGTGTGTGCAGCCTCGTACCTGCAGTATCTAATGGACGTCAATATCAGACCATTTTCAGCACACTTCCTACTCTTCGGCCCGACCCGCCTGCTCGTCTCTCTGTGCTTACAGCGTTGTGAGCGAGCGCCGCCAACGCCTGCAGCAGCAGCCAGCGTTTTGAATTGGGCTTCAAGAACGTTAGAGCACCGGGAGGAGGTATTTGAGTCTGAGGCATCCCAGCTGGCTCCCCCCCCCCCGCTGTGGATGTTTATGTCTTTGCCGGCTCCCTGGACACCTGATTTAACACAACCTGGTTCTGCAGTCGCCCCCGAAAACAAAGTCTCCTCATGTGGAACAAAGGGTTCCACAGACGTGCACCTGAGAGGAATGTTTACTGCTATAGCTTCTAGAAGCACAAAGTGAAAGTGCACAGTAAGCTAATTTGGAATATCTACCACGATTCATTTTGAATGAAATCATTTCAAACTCTTCAAAACTCTGCAATAAATACTATTAACTGTATTTCTTTAGCACATGAAACAAAAAGGATTTTTAAAAGAGGAGAGAGATGCCAGACTCTTACTTGGCCCAGACTAGTTGGCATGAAGTAAATGTTCTGGGATAAGAACTGAGAATAAAACAAGAAGAGTTCAATGAGAAGCTGTAATTCAGTAGAAATAGATTTCATTTGTGTTCTTTTAACACATTCCTCCATACAGAACGGTGTGTTGCAGCTAATCCAGACTTTACTAAAGCCCTGCAGTAGGTCCAAAACCTCAGAACCACCTCCTAATTCACTCCATCACCTTTCTGACAGCTTTTGCTGAAAAACAGAGAAATAATAAAGTGACCAGTGAGCGTAAAGAGTGATTTTGCTATTTATTTAGCCCTGATCGATATAAATGGACAAATTAATAAGAAGACCTGTGGCCTCACACTTACAAACCCCTAAGTTCTCCAAACTACATGGTGCAGTCTTCTGCAGGATGCGCGCGGACTGATACTACCCTTGCAGCTTCGATCAGGCTTAGAATATGGCCCGGCTTTGCCCTCAGCCCTGCGGGCTTACGTGGTTAACACACGTGATGTGTGTGTCAACCTTGGTGATCAAGGAAGCGGTGAAATAAAGAGCGACGCGCGTCTCCAAGAACAGACAGCCACGCCAGGCTTCACGCTCACCCACACGCTCCTTCACACGCGCGCCGCCACTTAATTTGCAGTTATCCTTCATTGCTAATCATCTCTCATTTCTGCACCCACCAGCTGGCTCCCCACACGGACCCGGTGGGCCGGTGGCGCCGCGTCCCCGTCCCCGTCCACGGGACTGTGACGCGGGGCAGCCAGCTGTGGTGTGAGCGGCAGCTGTCCAGCAGGTTAGCTCTGCGCTCGCTGCAGCTGCGCTCATTTCTGATTTGAGATTCAAAGGAAAAGGCAACAGTTGCCTCTTATTGCTGGGGGACGACGTGTGACGGAAGCCGCGCTCGTTCCATCACCGTGACCAAAGTGATTTGGCACGCGAGCGTCAGGTTAAACGGAGTTTTAACCCATCAGCCTGCAACTGTCTGTGCAGCGGTTCAACATAACGACGGAAGCAATTACGTCAGCCACCAGCGTAAATGGGAGAAAAGATGTGTACAACATAAACCTCATCTCTGAAAGACGTGACTCGAACAAGAGCTATTTTTGGAACGACGCCTGAGGAACGGTTTGTTTTTCAAATTATGATCTGACAGCAGCATTTCTTCTCACTCTCTCAGTAGTTTGATCTGAAACCTGCTTCCTCTTTGCTGCTCTATTCAGGTAAAAACACTAAAGTATGGGTTTCAGTAAACGACATATGGGATGCACAATATTATTATGAATATGAATCTTTAATGCCACAAAAACACAAAAACAGGTACATTTAGGTCCCCAAAGGTCTGATATGAACATAATAACACCCCCACAGCTAAAATATGAGGCTCAGCTAGATGCACAACAGAGCATTTGTTTTGTGCTAGGCCGCTTTAGATAATTAGCTCTCGCTGTAGGGCAAACAGGAGATCTTCAACAAATAGCATTTAACAACAGAAAGTCGTGGATTCTTTTATTAGAGTAATGTGGTTAGCAGAGGAGCATGGAGGCTGCAGTGTGTAATTAACTTGTAATGTGTAGACAATGAAAATGCAAATGTGTGCGGGCAGGAGGAGGAGGAGGCCGAGGCTTTAGGGACTGATCACCTCTTCCGTGAAGGTCAGTGCCACACAGAGCATCAATTCTGCAGGAATATAAACTATTTACTGTACTGTACATGGAGGCCATTAGGTAAAAGTGAAAAAGAGCAGAATGAGCCGTAGGTCCAGGTAGAGCATCACACTGCCAGAGTTTGCTGACTGCAGCGGAAACGCAGGCTGGTGATTTGTCCCACAATCTGAATACGAGGTCAGAATAAGACGCAGTAATCCAAAGGATCCTGAAGACTTTTAATTGTGTTTCTGTGGTTTGAATGTTGCGTTTTTACGAGGGTTGCCAGCTGTAGCCGAGCAGCCTCTAATGGAGCACTTACTGAAATGAAAATACCAAAATGAAGCATCGTTTAAGTCCGTCAGCGTTGCCATGTAACCGCATCAGTTTCTAGATTTAAAAAAAAAACAAAACAAAAAAACAGACCCACAAGCAACGACAACACTGACCAGCGCCAGTCACACGGACAGATGGTGCTGAGTTTGGCCTCTTCTTCTCACTTTGGAGGCTGCTCCCAGCGAAAGGGAAGACAAAATGACTTTCAGCCATTTAGTGTCTGTCTCCGTCTGAGTAGCGGACGGGGTGGTGCAGCCTCGGGAATCATCCTGTCACAACAGAGCGCTGGTGCGACTTTTAATGTTTTGACATGAAATAGCGACAGCCATCTGATCCGCCCGGGCATGGCTTCTTCTAGTCATCATCTCCCGCTCATTCGCTGTCTCGCCTCTTTTTTTGTTTCCCATCTCTGAAACACCTCCGGAGCGAGGGAGCGGGAGGTGGGAGCGCGGCAGAGGTGGGGTGCTGTAATAGCAATGGATCCATTTTTATATGAAAGCCGACACTCCGTGCCACATGGGAGGGACAGCTTTCTGGAGGGAGGTAATGGTTACTTCTCCTCCCTCTGCTCCCTGAGGTGGGCAGAGTGTAAATTACATCCAGCTCAGCTCAGCCTGTGCAGCAGCCCAGAGCTGGCTGGTGTCTCCTCCCACTTCCCCTTCCCTCCTCATCCCCGGTAAGATCCTGAGATATTCCCCTCCTGCCCGGGCGCAGGCGAGCGCCGTAGCACAGAGCGCGGCCTGCCCGTCGCAGACAGCTCTAACTGGAGACCCGGCAGCACTTTGCTGAAGGGGAGAGGTAAGTGGGGTACGGAGGGCGCATAGGTGATGCACGTGGCAGCCCTCCAGATCCACCTGAGTCAAATTGAAAGTGTCAGAACAGCTTGGCTGGAAGTCGGAGCAGAACAAGGCAGCGGAGTGGCTGGCAGACTTTGTTTCATTGCATGTCGGGTCAGGATAAATTATCGTCTGGCTATGCGGTTTCTCATTAGCCCCCTGATGTGCTGTGAAGCTCTGCCTGCCTGTAATACACAGCAAGTGGCACAGTGGCCTCGCTTGCTCAGAGAGGATGCTGAGATTAGGCAGGTGGAAAGGCAATTCATCCGTCCATACATTCATCCATTCATCCGTCCATCCATCCGTCCGTCCATCCATCCATCCATCCATCCATCCATCCATCCATCCATCCATCCATCCATCCATCCATCCATCCATCCATCTGTCCATTCATCCATCCATCCATCCGTCCATCCGTCCATCCATCAGAGAGAAGTTTAATTTAACCCCACCTCTCTCTGTTCAGTAACCTAGTTGTTCACTTGAGTGGAGGAGTTGGTGGCATCTCATATAAAAAAAAAAAAAAAAAAAAAAAAGCGTTTAGCAGTAGCAATCCAAACTGTGCCACGTTCCTCCAATCTAAGCCTCAGCAGCATCAATAACAAGCTGCGAAGAGACAAACACGGGGCTGGCGAGCTAATCCAAAGGATCACATCGTGAATCACAAACGCGCCGGCTCTCCGTCTCTCTCATCTCCACAGCGAGACGGAAATAGCCGGCTTTGGCACTGCCATCACTTTCGCCTCTCTCCTGCAGCCCCCCCCCCTCCCCTTTATTTCACAGCAGGGGGGCTGAAGTTATTGCATGTGACACACTCGGGAGAGGGAAAAAATTGCATTACACCACAAAGTCGCATGCCATGGGAACAGGATGAGCTGTGTCTGCTGGTGCTTAATAACGGTGGAATTATTTAAAATAGAAGCTGCGGTGGCAGCAGAATGTATCTGAATCTATATTTAGGCTACGAGTGATGCGTCTCGCAGTCGCAGCTCGAGCGGGATTCTCAGAGGAGACATGGAAATGCATCAGGGCGGGGATCAATCAAGCGCGCTGCAACGGAGCCATGCAGAAACCCGCTGGTGTCACACGATGAGACGTTTCATTAAATGGAGATCAGCCGTGTTCACGGCGCACCACCGCAGAACGATCTAGCAGCTGAAGCACTGGAAGCGTAATCTCCAAACAAGGCAGGGTTTACAACGTAATCTACGAAGTCAGGTTCCCTTTGTGCAACCTTTCTACAAGCAGATCTATTTTTAGCCCTTGCTGCCTCCACTACAGCAGCAAGATAAAGAAATATCATCCACTCCTCTTCCATTCACTAACCCAAGTCCCCGGTTTGCTTTCTCTCACTAAATTCCAAATGCGGTTGCTTTCCTTGTTGCAGCAAATTGCATTGATTAGCCAGCTCTAAATCAGTGGGCTTTAATTACATTTGCACTGCACTGCTTCGCTAACCACGGAGCCGCACGTGATTGCGACTAAATTGCAATTAGCCATTGCCCCAAGCATCCAAGAGGAAGACATAATGGTGGACTCCTGTTAATCAGCGCTATGTGGGAGTTAAGACAGAGCCTGGTCACAGTGTCTCAGCTTTTAAATAATGCTAAATTACATGGATTGATTTTCACTGACACAAAGAGAGCCTTGTTTTTTCTCAACGTGTTACATACAGTATATATAGTCAGTTCAAACTTATTTTTGGTGCATTGAACTAAGGAAAGGACACCGTTGCATTACATTCTAACCTTCAACTACTGTAACTGTATCACAATCTGCTTCCAACGTCTTTAAAGGTGCACAGACTTCCCATGTACAGTCTGATGGAAGCAGCTTTTACCACGGGGCAATGTGGTTGCTGGCTTCAGTGACCAGCTCTGTTAGCAGGTGTCACCCAGACACCCAGAGATGTTTGTCTCTGCCACTCCCGTTTCATCACTCGCACACCTTGACTGTGAAAACCCCGATTATCACAGCTCCATGCAGCTGTCAAACAAAATAAAACATCCAAACAGGGTGATTTATAATCTGGGGTCGGTTCTGCAGCGATGCAAACAGTCCTGCTCTGCACTGCTGCACATGGAGGAGTTTGATTTAATAGTGTGAAGGTCGATCTGAACTGCAACCCTCAGTAAAGACGGCCGCTGCCAGCTTAGAGTGACGTGCCAGTCTTACCGGAAAGTAGAGGAGCAGAGCTCCACACAGGATGGCCTCCAGCAGGACCAGCCCCGACGCTCGGATGCTCTGCAGGAAACAAACCAGTCAACCTGTTTTAGCTCCGCTTTGGTCTCCACCAACTCCTGCACACAACATCTGCCTCCGTAGTAACACATTTATATGCAGCACATAACAAATCCTACCTTATTCCTACGGAAATGGTAGATGAGCACCATGCTGACAAAGACGACCAGCATGCAGAGGCACTGGAAGGAGAGCACGGCCATGCGCAGCGCGCTGTCCTCCTGCGCCACGCAGGGGGTGTCGTCCTTGCAGAAGGCGCAGCCCTGCTGGCACGGCAGGCAGTCGCTGGAGGAGCCCTCGTCTGCGTTGGGACCACTGTCTGCAGCCTTTCCCCTCCTCCCCGCTCCTGTCAGAAAGGAGACGCCTTCATACACGGACGCTGGCGGCCTGATGACGTCCAAAGCTCGAAAGCACACACAGAATTAAAATACCCGAACAAGCCGCACATACAGAAACAGATGTGGAGATAAAGGCAAAAATGATGAAGTGTCACTATGATAGACTGAGCTTCCAGAGGATACGGTTATCCCTCCCTGACCTTACAAGGCTATTGACTTTGTGTCAACACAGGGGAGACAAATCTATATGTGTGAACATGAAAAGTCAACAGTGCTGCACCTTGTTCAGTCACTAGCATTTCATACAAGGCTTATGTCTGTAAAGGACTGAGAGGAGGTGCTCAGTTCTTTTATCTCTGCGAGGACCTGGACCATAAGGTCCATATGTGACCCAGCAGACTGGGCCAAAGTTGGGCGAGTAAAGGAGTCAAACATTTCCACTGAGCCACGAAAAAGCATGAGCTGCTCAGAAATTATCTGCTCTGCTGGAGAAAAGGGGAGGGTTTGGTCACTGTGCAAAGCGTTGACAACATATGAATCTAAACTCTGGGAAAAGAAGAAAAATCCCTCCCAGGGTAAACTAAGGTAAAACCCCAGGGGACAAGCAGAAGCTAGTCAACTGGTTATTGGTTTGTATAGGAATCCCTGGAGGGATGCCCACATGGCCGGGTAGATAGCCGATGGTGGACTCATATGGAGCTTTTTATAGAGGCTGCACTGGAAAAAGCTATTGTCTCAGAGATTTGCAGGGATTTTGCTTTTAAAAAGAAACTGGCCTATTTTTCAAAGCTATGACTCTGCACATCATTGATCCCTTCAAAAGGACTACTTATCTCCATAGCAGTGAGTCACATCCTTTAGCTCATTCTCCCTGGGTTGTTACTCCACCGTCTGACTGACAGACACACACAAGCTTAGCCGCAGAAACTGCGCTCTTATATTTATATGCAATGGAGGATCACTGGGAGACAAAGGGCCGCGTGTTGCACAGGCTTTGTCTACAAATGAGTGTCAAGGATGCGCCCCTTGTGGATAACAGGCTTGTTATTGGCCCCAAGGTGGGCCAGACTGCAGCGGTGCACCTCACTAACAGGCTCTTCTCCGTCACTGTGCTGGAAAACACACACACACACACACACACACACACACACACACACACACACACACACACACACACACACACACACACACACACACACACACACACACACAAACACACACACACACAAACACAAACACACACACACACACACACACACACGCACACACACACAGCTTTTAGACGAAGCTGCACACACAGACGTTTTGTGTGCATTAGCAGCAGAGCAAACGGCACAAGCCGGCAGCCCTGCGAGGAAGACGCCAGAGCTTTTTGATTCTCTGCGCATCAAGCTACTTTACAGACCGATTTCACCAAAAAAGTTAAGGTTGAGGAACCTCCTGGAAAAGTTGAAACTGGAGGTTATTTAATTAATCCACAGCAGATGGAGCACAGTAGGAGAAGTAGCCATTTAAAAGATATTTCCTCTCTTAAATTTGATTAGTCTCCCCAGGTACGCAGGCTACTTTAATTCTCCAGAAGGGCAGGACATGTCATAGAAGGAGGATGGAGTGTAAAGTACTGCAGCAGATGAGCTGAAAAATGTGCAACTGGGAAGCAGAGACTAATTAAAAAACACTTAAAGCTTCTTTTCTGAACCGGACGGGTCCAATCGCGATCTGTGAGTTGCAGTTGAAGGCTGTACGTTATCTGGTGATGGAGTTGTTTTAATGCTGGCATTCGTGCTGACTTACCGCTGAAGCCGTTAACAGCCACTCTGTTCGGGTGGAAGAAGCCTTTCCTGCAGTGACACTTGTACTTGTCTAAGACGAACCCGTGGCCGTGGATGGGCAAACACTGAGGAGGAGGAGGAGGAGGAGGAGGAGGGGGGAACAGAGACATCAGCCACAGACAGAAAACACTTCCAACAGATCAACCTGTGACACAGACGGATGAGAAACAGCAGCCAGGAGAACGTGGGATCGAGACGTCTCATGGCAGCGGCAATTATTTAACGCGCCGAGATTCTAACTTCTCGATATTAAATTAGTGAAGCCATTTGATTGGAAGTCTGAAAGGAAACAGACCGACGGCTGCTGAGGGGAACACGAGGGGCCTGGTTGGCAGACTCTGAGCGCCGGTTGCCAAATTAGACGACATAATTAATATCTAAATTAAGACGACATGTATTTGCATGTTCAGAGGAGGACTAATAATTCTGCTCCTCGTGGGATTGAGTCTCACTGACACAATCCTTCAAACTTCATATTTTCTCCCCTCTCTGCGTAAAAGTCTTATTTTCACACGACGCGAGCGTGTTCTGCGCGGAGACGATAATGACTTGTGAGTCCCAAGAAACGACGCGGGGCCCAGAATAGCGGCGCCACCGCAGCAGCAAACACTTGACACGCTACGAAGCGCTCGCGACCTGACTGGGAGATCCGGAGGCGAGGCCGGCGGCGGAGCCGGAGCCGCGGCGCCGCTGGCGGCGGACCGGACCCGGCTGAAGAGGCAGCTGCTCGTGACCCCGTCTCAAGGGCTCCTGAAGGCATGAATGCGTTTTCCAGGCCGGGAGGGAGACGTGTGAGAGGCCACTCGGCGTTACAAGTCACAAGACTGTTACCAGGTTACGGCTCAGCAACACGTTCAAAGGCTGCAATTATTGTCAGTGTACTGCAAAATACTATATTAAAGCAAAAGTCAGTAGTGGCAATTTATAGCCGCTCAGGACTGCAGCAGGTGTCAGCTCTCTATAAAGCCAGCAGCCGTTCAGGAGGGAAGTGGATAAATCACAGGACAGATGGTCTTTAGGAGGCTTTCGCTTGGATTCAGGCTGAGTTGTGTCCCCCTTCATGAAAACCTACAGGGCTTCAAATGAGCGCCGCGGTGCAGCGTGATTCAGGGAACCGACTTTGTCTTTGATTTTCCAGCAGCTGTCTCCTCGGGACAGGTGGAGCGCGCCGCAGCTCCCGCCTGCCACTGTTAATAAGCCTGCCTGGCAGAGACGGCGGCTGAAGCAGCCGGAGACAGGTGTGCGAGTATGCATATTTTTCAGCGGCGTGACAGCGGGCGCCGCCGCCGGCCCGGCGGCCCGTCCCCCGCCCGCCCCCCCCGCTGCGCTGATTGATGCTCGGGGCTCGGGAGTGGAGTGTGTCAAACGGAGACCAGATGGCGCAGCCCTTCACCTGCTGCAGCTACGCCACATCAGACGCACGGACGGCGCTCGCTTTACTGCAGCACCAGTAACGGACGAATGGGCCGAGCACTGAGAATTTAAAGTGCATTTTATTCTGACATCCTGACAGTCACCAGCAACGATATGCAGTGTAAAGTGAATCACATGCAGATGCAGAGACACAATATGATAAATATGATCTACTCATTGGTTATTTATGTCTTCGCCACCCCTGGCTCCCCCACCTGCCTGGTTCACTCTCATTATGTCCACAAGCTGCCAATCAAACTCTGACCTGCTAATTTCCATGGTGACATGTGACCACCAGCCAGAACCTTGTCATGCAAGTTTACTGTGACAGAGCACAATAATAAAATCAGAGATTATTAATATTATTATTCAGCAATTTTCACACACTACCTCAGTTTCTTACTTGCAACACCTGAAAGAAGTGGAAGTCAGACTTCACACCAAGGGCAGGATGTTAGCACCACTTCCACACACTGAGCCTGTGAGTCATATGCATGAGATGATTTACTTAGAGTGTAGATGCAGTCATGCAGACCCTTCACATACTCAGACACAATTATGATTGGAGGCAATGATCGCTGCAGATGCAGCCATTTCAAGGGTCAGCGTCCTTGTGTCTAAGTGTGACTGGGACCCAGATAACAAACCGTTCACATATGACTGCTCGCCCTGGTGGTGCTGGTGGCCCAGCGCCCGCCCCTCTCCAATAAACCCACACTCTTCCGGTCCAGCACGGCGCCTAATCAGACTCTAATAGGCCTCTGTAGATATTTATAATGATCCTACAGAGTGCACCACAAGCCCTGAGGAAAGTTTATCATGTAGTAATTATGGACTGAGCTACAGCGTGCAGAGAAAAGGAAGTTAAAAGAGGCAAAGGCTAGTTTAAAGTGTATCATATGGGTTTTGGGAAACTCTGGGAAAGGTGTGCAGCTGTGTCATAGGAAAGAGGGAGCGCACGGAGAGCTATGACGTCAGGATCTTCGCTTGGGGCCGGGATTGGCTTCGTTTTTAGCTGTCAGACAGCGACGAGGCCAAACACCGGGATTTCCAGCCCTGTGCGTTTCTCTGAGTCAGTCACAGACACGAAGGCTGCGGCTGCGAGATGCGAGAAACAGGCAGAGAGCGAGCCGGGCCTTTAAACGAGGTCAACTAGCAGGAGTCGGCCCGGGCAGCGAGACCCAGAGAGGGGCCTCACTCTGGGCGCCGTCCAAAGACCAAAGCCTCAACACCAGCGAGATAAACACTGAGGCCTAGAGGGAGCTTAACATTTCCATCAGACTGGGATGAGTAAACACAACAAACACCACTGGAATACCGCTTTTATAATCACATCCACAGCTTATGTAAATGCTAACGTGAACCGCTCGGGTGCGTGTCCAGTCCAGAAACACACAGCAACGTGCCGCCTCAGCATCAACAGGAAACTCAACAGATTTTGATCTGCTAAATGAAGCCTTGGCCATTCGATCCCAAGTGAGTTCAACTGGAGGAGGCAGCAGAGATTACGTATCCCAACTGGCCCAGGAGGAGTGAGAGGATGTGGCTGAGGAGCCTGACACTGGAGTATCTTAGCTTACCTTCCTGCCAGAGCGCCATAGATCCGGGATAAATAATGTAAAAGGGATGAATGTTCCAAAGCTTCTTTTGGAAAAACACGCTGATAGACAGCAGGTTCACATCAACAGCCTTTTAAGACTCGGAGCGAAAGGCGGCGGCCAATAAGCGCGGCTGCTATCACATGTCTCCCGCTCTCATCCAATCTCACGGGTCTCTCGGTAAACGTTACCTCTCTATTCCCGGATCAGCTGTTTGCCTTGGCTTTTTTTCATTCCCCAGCTTGCTGCTGCAGACAGAACACATAGAAGCCTTCAAACCAGAGCTCTCGTATTATTCACAGAGCCAATTAGCAGGACAGTGGCTGCCTCGCCGGGGCTACTCCTGTCCAATGAATATAAATGTCTTAAACCTGGGTCCAAAACATTCTGAAGAGCTGCAGACGTTCACGTGTCCCCTCTGAATAAAACCCCTCATTTATTGCTGTTTTTCTTTCCTGCTGTTGAGGAGGAATTACTTACTACAATGCTGCGTAATTTGCCGAGCGCAAGGAGGATTAGCTGAAATTGAAGGGTGAATTTAAATCTCCTGGTGCACAGCAGTATTCTATTTCCTTCCTATCAAGCACCCTTAAAAACGCTGAAGCATAATCACAGCTTGGGAGAGATCAGTGTAGATAATTAGCAATTATCCTATTTATAGGATCCCGCGTACTGTAGTCTGATACACAGCGAGGAACGGTTCATTAGGATGATTCTAACCCGCTCCCTTCACACAAATTGTTGGAATTAGATCAGGAGGTCAAAAGGGGCCGAGCCTGGAGCGACGCGGGTCCCGGGTCGGGATTCCTGACACTATGTGACAAATGGGGAATTCTCCGAGGTGCTAAAAGCGCTGGAAGAGGAGCTGGAAGAGAAACAAGCACTGAAATGGTTTCAGATTCACAAAAGGGCTTTTAAACAGTAGCGTGTCACATTAAATCTGATTTAGACGAGGTGGAGGCGAGGGATTTTCCTACACCACAAGTAATGTTCGCAAATATTATCACAAACTATAAATTAACTTTTTATACTGGTCAACAAACAAGAGCTTTCACAAAAAAGCCTGAACTTTTATTCGTTTCGTATATCACTCTCACTTTCTAAATCCAGTGAACGCAACAAGAAACAGCGCCGAGTCAGGAGCTGGAATAATCATTCAGGTTCTGTGTCACTGCCTTTCATGGGCTTCGCTCCCTCAGGGCCCCACCACTTGTTCGGAGCAATAAGCTAATTGATTGAAACATTCATCATCATCCGCGGCCTCGCGCTCGTATGAAAGGTGCCTCCGGGGCGGAAAAGTCCGAGACTTTTGAAGAACGGCGGCGCGCTGTAATGGAAGTGCCACCAGCGAGAGACGAGGGAGGAACAAGGTGAAACAGCGTGTTTCACACCTCTCAGTCAAAACTGTATTTGGTTGGCTACGTATTCATTATTCTGAGTGTGACTGAAAAACAAGCTTCTGTGCAAACACAACAGCTGCTTACGTCTACAGCTGTGCCCGTCAAGTAAAGCGTCCTCTACACAGAACAGAAAAGTCCGTAAATCAAAGAAAAGAAAAGTTTCGAACTTTCTTCCTGTCACCGAGTAACGACAGACGCTGTTGAGCTGTTGTGTTCTCCTTGTCGGAGGCCTGAGCCTCATTTCGCTCGGCCCCTGTTCGCCTGGTGGACCAGTCATCCGTAGCATCTGCCCGCGTGTGAGCTTGGAGCTGCATCTGGAGAGGCGGGATGTGAGGGGCTGCAATGATGGTTGAGGGAATGCGAACCAGCACATTATCAGCGGTCACGTCCGGCCCGATGAGTGGAAAAAGGTCTACAACAACTATTGATGTGGTGTGAATTCGCTGCAGGAACATCTGTGTCCCACGTCACCTCTGATGTACCTGGCGGTGCGTTTGAGGAGCAGCCAGCAGCGATATTTACACGGGACCTCCATTATGTGACGGAATCGTGTATAATTCATGATTTACAACCCACACTCCCCGATACGCGAGAGAACAGGGAGGATTTAATCGCTGCTCCACTGTCTACTGTGTGTGCGATGTTTATCTAGCAGATATGACGATAACGCATGACAAAGGCCGGGGAACATCCTGCAGCCTGGGAAGATGCCAACGTGCTCCTCCACCTCCACCGTGAGCACATCGGGCTCATTATTCTGCCAGCGCAACTCCAATCCATAGCAGGAGCAACTTTCCCTGCTACGTCAGATGTCTCCGGCATCGACTGTTAACGGAGAGGTGGAAGTGCTCAGACAAAGAGAGCGATTAATTATTCAAAGGGGCTCACTGCAATCCATCACATGCATTATGAAGCAGTCTGATCTACATCACCTCTTCCATCGGCCCTTAATGACGGGACCGGAGCGGCAGGTAAGACGCAGGAGGCGGCATCGATTAGCCAGCGAGCCGCTGCTGTGGCCGGGGAGCAGCTCTCACGCATGAAAGCAGCCAGAACATGTGAATGGAAATAATGAAACACGGGCTTCAGCTGAGCGTGCTCCTCATGTGGCCTCACTGTTAAACCTGTAAGGCAAATTTTAGGGAACGGAAACCTATAACGTATTAAAAAGTTCTCTTCTTATAATTCGGCAGATATTTGATGTCCTTCTGAAATTATAAATTATTAAATCTTCAACTTTATCATCTTCATCAGCTCTGCCCACATCCTTGTGTTATTTATCATCAGCATGAGGCGAGCACAACTATTTTCTCCTCTCCCACCGGAGCAGACGGGCATTCCCATCTCTTTCATTTCAAATTAAATATATTTCCAGAGCCTGTAAACAGATCGTGGTGATTCTGAAGCAGGTCTTACAGGTCTTAGAGGCGTAATGGTGAAGAATGACGGCCGCGCAGACGATCGGCAAAGCTGAAAATGAAGTTAACCTTGCATTGGGTTCCAGCAGGCAAACATGTCGTACATCACGGCGGAATCACCTTGGCAGGTAATAACCGAGATGCAGGTGTGTTTGAGACGTTTGCGCTGCCACGCGTCACGGATTTAGGGACTCCTTCGCGCGCATCCTTTCTCGCGTCATCCCGTCATTAAAGAAGAATCAACCCGCCGCCCATTCGTCACAGGACAGACAGGTTTAGTGCTTTTCCACTTACAGAGCACGGCGGACGCACTCACCTCCATCGTGGTCAGGTTGCATCGGTGCGTCCCGGCGAACCAGCCGTCAGCGGAGCACTGGTCGATGTCCACGTCCTGCAGGCTGACGTCCACTCGCACCACACCCCTGCGAAACAGAGGAGCGTCAGCAAACGGGCGGCTGAGGAAGCAGCGCGGTCCAGTCAGGCTACTTCAGCAAATACCTCAGGGAACATAGGGGTTGATGGGTTTGTTCCAGCTTTTGATTGGCTGAGAGCTTGACGGCAAACGTTTCGGAGATGATTACCTGGATCAGGTGCGTTCAGCCAATCAGAAGCCAGAAGACGAGCAGGACAGTGGCCCTCGAAGAACGAGACCTGATTTCATTGCTTTTCCACAGCACACGCTGCAACTTAACAGGCAATCGTGCACATTCGGGGACGCCTGTGGTCTTTGCTCCAAAGGCATCGCATTTATAGGAGTTAAGTTTGCAGCTTAATATCCCTTTCAACCCAGAGAGACAATAAAGCGCCACAAGAGCGTTTAACACAAAGGCTGAACTTTTATGTGCTTCATTTCCACCAGCTGAGACGGGCAGAACGTTCTCCCAGGGCTGCGGAGGATTTGTACTCACTTAGCGCCGCCTAAAGCTGCATGAAGAGCGGGTCAGTGTGATTCTGAGCTGCACGTGTACGTCACATAAGCGTCTGAACTGACCCGACCTCGGCCCACGTTCACGTTCCAGAACTCACAGCGACTGGAAACTGTGTGAGCGACTCGCTGTACGAGCGTCAGCGGGCGAGTGTCGTGACACCCAGAGGACGCGCAGCGACGGGAGGAAGGCCCGGTTCCAGCGCGTCCCTCAGGCACAGGCGCAACATTTTGCGTGAGCAATAGCTGAGCAGCAGAACGGGAAGCGTGAGCGTTCCCTCAGAAGAAGCATCTGGACCTGCGCTGGGACCTGTTCAAGCGTGCGCAACCCGCCGCCGCTCCACTGTAAATACAGGAGGGGCTGACTTTGCGGCGCCCTTTCCCTCCCGTCATGCTTGCTTGAGCATTCACAGCGGGTTTTTATTTTGCTACTGGATTAACAGATAGCGGACCGTCGCCATGGACGACCTCCAGCGCTCAGGATTTGTGTCCCAGCACCGCTCTGAGGCTGGATGGATCAAAACACCAGCGTTTCTGACCTGAAATACTTTTTTGTCTCCATGTTTCTTATCCTGGTCATTGGCTTTTAGAGGCCTAAAAAGTACAGGAAGCTTCAATGCAATGGGCTATAAAGTCACCAACTGGCCAAAGCTGCTCTACCCAGAAGACGCGTGCGCTCTCATTTCCTTCAGCAGCCCAGCATCTGCAGATGCTGGGCTGAGGCATGTTCTCCAGGTGCACGGCAGCCGCTTTACTACAGCAGGCTCCCAGCGGAGTGCAGCGCTCGCCGTGCCTGTATTCCTGTTATTAATAACTGCTGTTCCGGTCCTGCCTCGGGGCAAACTGACCCCACTGCTGCACCGCTGATTGTGTCACCGAGAAATTACGTTGCTTTCACTTCTCACTTATGTAACGCGCACGGAAGAGAGTGCGAGAATACGGCCGTTTGTCTGGGAGGCGTCGTCAGAATGTCTGGTTTTCAAGCGGCAGGACCAGCGTTAGCATTCGCTTCTGCTTTGCTATGAAAAGTCAAAGTCCACACAAAGAAGGATTTCCTGCTCTCTCTCTCTCTCTCTCTCTCCCACCGTCGCCTCCTCTTTTTTTCTTCTGATTCCAACTCTCCAGGCCCTTGAGCAGCCCAGCCAAACTCAACATATGGAGCATAAAGCAGCCTGTGAAAGAAAACACACACACACACACACACACACACACACACACACACGCGTCGGTTCTGAAACGGAGGCGGCGACTGAAATGTGCACAAAGACTGGGTCGCACTCGGAGAGCGCCAACAAGGCGCTCGGCGGCGGCATCGCGGCGGCCATCAAGGCCCTCGGGCATAAGGACGGGATTATCACAGAGAGCAGCAGATAGTGGTGCCCCGGGAGCGAGCGCTCCTTTTATCCTCTATTCTTTGTGGGGCTAAAGGCCAGGCCTGCCAAGCGAGGAACATCCCACCAGCAGGGACTCGGGTCAGACCGTGCTGTTAGCCCGGGCATTATGAAGCTGACGAGGCCTCCGCGCGTCCTCTCTGGTGCTCCTTGCTGCAGTCGTGAATGAATACTAAATGCCAGGTCTGCGCGCTTTGAGCTCCACATCTCCGCCGAGCTCAGAAAATGGACTCGGAGATTGATTAGCTCATTTAGCTTCTCTGTACGACACCAGGAGCTGCAGTAAAGTTGGAGTTTCAGCCAATCGGAGCTGAGACAGACTCAGTTGAGGATCCTGGTGCAGTTCTGTGGCTCTTCACGAGAATAAAACTGAATATTAACATGTTGTCTTATATATTGTAAATGATCTGATATGAGGGTAAATGGACTCAGGTGCACTGTAGTTCAAAGCTAACATGACCGCGTCCTCTTTCTAGTGAATGAGCTCTCACATCTTGAGCCCCGACCGTGTGCACATCGACAAAAACTGAAGCATTATTTAGCCGGAAGACCTGCACGCCCAGATGAACCCACGCTCATCGCTCCCACGTCCTTTCAGAAGGGCACAGTTCATGCATTATGTCGTGGAACAATCGCGACGCAGGAGCCCTTCCTAGGAAAATGTCCCTTAAGTGACGGGAATGCATTAAGCTGACAGGGCGAGCAGAAGCTAATGCGAGTGTAGCCGCTGGGCACAAGGCTGCTCGTCTTCCAGTGATTCACGCAACCTGGGTTTTTTTTTTTTTTTTATTGAGTTCTGTCGCTGGACATCAAAGGAGACACTGTACCGGTGGCGAAGCAGCTGTCAGAGAGAGCTGGCACTTTGTCATAGCTGGACACTGTGACAGTGAGGATAATGTTATCTGATCAACTGCAGCAGCATTACAGTGAGAAACAGAAATCTTTCAGCACTAGTTTTGCGTGTGTCCTATTTATAACTGACTTCATCACAAGACTTCTAGAGGCGTCGTCTACCGCATCACAGCTGTTTTTCCACCTATGGCGCGAGGATCAGTCAGGAACTGTATGATTAGTGGTTTCAGGCCATTTTTTGGGCTGACATTTAGTGGCTGAAGGCCGACTTCCTGGGCCGTGGAGCCTCCGTGACGTCAGCAGCGCCACCTTAAGGACCTTTAACCTCTGTTGGCATCAGCGAGGTTGCACCTCCACCGCTGTCACATTACATCCGCTCTCTCTCTCTCGCTCTCTTTGTACAGCTTTCCTTGATTTCCCTTTAGCATAATATACCATCGCATGCAGCCACGGGAACTGTGGGATTTCCTTGCTATTAGTTTCTGGACGGTATCCATGCAGCCAGATGCTGCTGGCTCCTCCTGGAGCTCGGGGCCTCCCACTCTGGGCATCCCACAGCAGTCGGCCTGTCAAGACTCGAGCTGCCCATGCTGCAGAGCAGCGAGCAAAGCCAAGCATAAATGAAGAGGATTCTGCCGTCTTCACCTCCACGTTGGACTTTTTTAGATTGCTTCAATTAGTTGGCTTTATTATATCGCTGCTGCCTGAGCTTCAGCCTCAAAGCAATTAAGCTGTGTGCTGTGAGAGGTGAGTGTGAGGTACTGTACAGTGGGTTCATAACACAACAAACCTCCCGGCCCCGCTCTGTCTCCCCGGTGGGGCTTCGTCCAGGTTGTGTTTTTTTGCTTTCGTGCGTCTGTATAGTCACAAGTTTGTCTGATGTTGCATCGATCTGCCAATTAGGACAGGACGGCCTCATCCTGACGAATGGCTCATCCTCCAGCAGTGGCGAGCGCACGCAGCCGCCTCCCCCTGCGCAGAACAGGCATCGGAGCCGAGGCGCGGATGAAGCGTGAGAGGTGCCATTTATGGCGCGTTCACGGAAAACGGGTTGTTCTGCACGAGACGCCGGAGCTGTTTAGCACCTGCGCGTTGGGCGAACGACGCAGGTGAGAAACAGACTGGGTTCGCATGCGCTTCCATATGCGAGACGCACAAAACGCGCCGCCTCGCTTGTGGCAGCTTTGTCGCCCGAAACAGGAAGTGGCTGAAGCATTAAAAGCCTGGAATCAAGATGGCCAGCGCTGGGTTGTTGTTCTACATCTTTCATTATTAATTCATCGCTGTATTGATTGTGTATTCATCTGGAGGGGAAGCGAAGGAGAGTCTGAGGCAGTTATTAGCCAGCGTCTCCCCTCCTCCCCTGTTTCTCATCTGGCAGGCTGCTGAGGTGCAGCGAGGATGCCGGATGAGCCGCGGCTGCTTTGATATCAGCGTCTGCAGCTAGACGCTGGAGCTAGAAGGAGCTAGAAGGACGTGAGGAGGTGTTTTATGCACGTGTGGCTGCAAGGGCGCTGGACCCATATGTCCTGGCATGAGGTGGGCCATCGTAATTGATTGGCAGCTGTTGACTTTCGGGGTCTATAACTGGTGGAGATGATAATACTCAGGAAAATCTGCCTTTAGATCCTGCTTGACCTTCATTCAGTAGCTTATTGACGGCACCTTTTAAGCACCACATATTTTTGCAACTCCATCCATCTTACTCATACAGTAAGTTATGAGAAGTGGCGTCCGGAGCTGATGTTTGGGCTACAACACAGCTCGGCACCCACAGACAGCTGGTTTTTAACCCAGAAACATGAAAGGAATTACAGCTGAGACGGAACGTCTGGTCCCAGGCTTCAGTTACTCAAGTGCAGCTTTCACAGCGCTGAATGTTTGTGTCATGAACGAGCTTGTCTGTGTTGAACACAGTATAAACCATTTCCCTTATTGCAAAGGGTTAAATGTTTAAACGACAACATTACATGATAGAGTACGAGAACATTCAGTCTCATGCAAGAAACACAGTTGGAGAAGGAGGAAATGGATGAACTCAGCTCTTGAGCCAACGGTTGGAGTTGAGTGCACAGGCTAATTCGCTATCAGATTGCTTCAGGAGGAGGCTGAGCCTGAGCGAAGCTGCTCTGAGCAGCTTCAGTCTGAGATGACACCATACAGTAGCCGACGGCCTGCTACGGTAGAATCAGAGCAGGTTGTCTGCAGGCAGCTGTCACTCAATTAAACATCGCTCGAAGGCGGGGATTAAATATTCACTGGGAAGATGTTGGTCAGAATCTATTGGAATCTTAACACTGGTGGCACAAGCTGACGGCTGCACCAGCAGAGGCTTCAGGACATGGATGGCACGTGTGTGTGTGTGTGTGTGTGTGTGTGTGTGTGTGTGTGTGTGTGTGTGTGTGTGTGTGTGTGTGTGTGTGTGTGTGTGTGTGTGTGTGTGTCTCTGAGCTTCTGACTCATCACAGATTTTACAGTGATCCCTCATGGAATAAGGTAAAGTAAAGGGCACACGACATTTCCTGAGTAGTAAAGCACACAGCCGGGCGAGTTTGAAAAATTAATTAGGGCCTGTAGCCAGAGGTTTCCACCGCTGCTACATCAAGTAACATCCAGGTCTATTTTTAGCATCCCGCCGCCTTGTCAGACTGGAGGAAAGGAGAATTCCCCCCTCGTATAACAAGAGGCCAGTGGAAGGCTGCGGTATGTTTGGGAGGCAGGTGTGTTTACCTCACCAGGCCCAGCCAGGTCGATCTGTGAGCAGTGGATACGTAGTGCAGCTAAACCCTACCTGAACGCTACTTAACGCTTCCTCACATTACCCATAAGCACGAGTGGCCTCACAGATGCGCTCCAGGCTATCTCTGATGGTATGAAGCGATAATCTGATTCCAGATTCCTCCTCTTACCTGAATTCGGGCGCCAGGTTGGGCTTCAGGCCATAAAAGGCAGCCGATAAGGTCAAAAGCCAGCGAGGGATGAAATTCCCCTTTTCACACTCCAGGTAGGGCGCCGACCATTTGACGTGCGTCTTGTCCAGGATGAAGCTCTCGCCGCGTTTCAGAGAGTTGTCGACCGACCGGAAATCTTGGCTCAGCACCCGCTTCTGGAAGCTGGACTTCTTTCTGGTTTTCACCTCGCGGTACCACTCCGTGTCTGCTGTGTGGTTGTGCGGGTGGTGGTGGTGGGCCGTGGCGGAGAGGTCCTGGAGGACTATCTCCCCGCCGGCCCTGGTGGCCTGGAGGAGCACCGAGGGCCTCGCCGCGGATGAATCCGCGTTGAAAGTGACAACAGCCCGGTGGATCTTGGCGTCCCCCTCCAGGACGCTCCGGACTAACGCATGGTACCACTCGATGTCTCGCCGCAGAGTCTGCTCCCTGGACCTGTTGGCTTGCAGGACCATGTTGAGGAAGTTTGTGGCGTGCAGCACCGTGTCGAGCACGCTGCTCATGGAGCGATGCGGGGTGGCGCGTGACCTTCCCCGCAGAGAGGTGAGCTCGTACCTCCGCGAGCAGTTGACGTGCTTCAGGGCGGCCGAGTCCCCGGTGCGGAGGAAAGCCGCGATCGTCCTCGGGAGACGCTCCTCCGCTTTGTGCGGCAGCTCCGCCGGTTCCCACGGAGGCTGCCGAGGCGTGCGGAGGTGCGCCAGCTGCCGACGGTGCGTCTGAGCGCCGCGAAACGCCTCCGGTGCCCTCGCGTCTGACCATTCCGCGTAAATGTGGTTGGATCCGAGCACAAATCCCACTTGCAGCAGCAGCGACAGACGGAAAACAGCCATCTCCCTCCAGAGAGCGTCCGCAGATGTTTTGGGGGGGGGGGGGGGGGGGGTCGCTGCTAGGAATTGGAGCGGCGTCGGGCGGGTATGCTGGAAGAGGAAACAATCTACAAAATTGCTTCGCTAAAGCATCGCTTCAACACTTGTAGCGACTCTGGTGTTCAATTTAAAATTGAAGGAGGAGGAGGAAAAACGCCAGGAACTCCCTCGCCGTCCTCGCCAGATCCCCGCTTTCTTCCTTTATAGACGACTCATGCAGCTTGTTGATGTTGAGCGTTCGCTTGCAGCTGTTTCCCCACCTCTCCTCTCGCTCTCTGTTCTCTCTTCCTCTCTCACTGTGGACAAGGCTGTCTTGGCTTTGCTGTGCGGCGGACGTTCTTCCTCTGCGTGTAGGCTACATAGGCTGAATCAAAACGAAGAGGAAGGGAGGGGTAAGGGGCCAGGTTATTATTATATTTATATATTTTTTAAGAGGCACCGCGTAAGAGAGCTTCTCACTTGGATGACAAACGCACTCCGCCCTCTTTCGACCACAACAAGCATTAAGTGGGCCTATAAAAGCCACGGAGACACACGCCAGGAGCCGTGCGCTCTTAAAGCCCGTCTTCTTCTTCATCTCATAGGGCTCCAGACGCGCCATCGATCGGCGTTTGGCCGCTTTGCGTGTCAATCACGGAGCAGGGTTTGGTGGAGCGGTGAGGGAACTGTCCGGTGCTGAAACCGACGAAGCCGTGGAGGAGCCCTTCAGCGCTGAAACTGATCAAGGCGGCCCCGGGTGATTTGTCAGAATTAAGCACGTCAGTTCGTCAAATTCATTAAGGTCTGGTGTCACTCTCTGATCTGTTATTTTGTAATAAATCCTTTATTACAGTCACCCCAAGAAAAGGAAATTCCATGGTTTCCTCGTAAAATCCTCTCTGCTCGGTAATGACGATAAGAATTAGCGTTAATGAAACGTCCACTCTGCCTGATGAGGATCAGATTTGACTAATAGAAACCAAACAAACAATTACCGCTTCATTCCATACTGAACTGTTGCTGATGCTGCACAAAAGCACATTTTGTCACGCTGTCCTCCTTTATTCAAAACCAGAAAGGCAGAAAAATAAAACTACACCTGTCTAGAACAAGGAGGCAAAAGTGGACACCTCTTGTGCATTTGAAGAGTGGTCACATATACTGAACTAGTGTATTTCAGCATCTATCAAACGAAGAAAGGATGAAGGGTTTAATCCAGTGCAGCAATAATACTTTTTTTTTATTTGAGTTAAAGCTCAGTCATGCCTGTGTTTGTAATCAGTGGGTTTCTCTAGAGCTGGGGCAGCTTCACATCTTGGGTTTATGAGCTGTATTTTTTTACTCTATGGCCCGGATGCTGTCTCTTGCTCTCTGTCGTAGTTGTAGGTTCATGTCACGTCACACTGTGTGGGCTCCCGGCATCTCATCCTGCAAGAAGCCCGGGCCGAGTGCAGACAGGCGTGAGGGAGGGTGACAGACCTGGGAGTGGACCCGTGCGCTGCATCGGCCATCAGGGATGTTGGAAGTCGGACCAGCGACATCCGAGACAACAAACACATGCGGCGTCTGCGAAGAAATTCATTTAGAAAGCTCAACTTTAGAGCACTGCATCAGCGTGACATTTTATTTGGTCAGTCTATTTTGGGAGCAGTGCTCTACATTTAGACATCAAGAAGCATCAAACACAAATGATAAAACGTAAAATGGCTCTCAGCAAATCTGTCCCTATAACAACAACATAACTGCATTTTCTGTCTGGATGTCATTGCTGTTTATACCAATACATTTTATTCTTGTTCCACTGTAAGTGTGTACAGTATATGAGTAGATTCTGCTTACACATGAGCAGTTCAGCAGTTTCCCGGCAGAACACTTCCAAGACGAAAACTAAACTGCTGCAGAGAAGAAATGTTAAACCAATGGGAAATGTCCACCTGAAAAATGCTGATTAGGACAAAAACATGAGTAAAATATAAACTCATGTATATTTAATTATGATGTGTACAGCACGTTTTGAACTAGAAGTCTGTAACTGAGACTCTGAGTTGTAACCAGACACTGAACTTCCCCTTGTGCTTGGGGCCCTGACAGACTCTCAGTGTTATTGTTATTGATCTAAGCTTCCTTTATGAACATTTATGAAATTGCAATGGTCCTTGGGGGAAGACTCCTCGTTTGGCTGGTGACTGGCGCTGAAGCACAATCGTTGAAGGCTACCGGTGCACGTCCGCTCTGAAGGAAACTCAAGGTCACGCCTCCTCACATCTGCTTCATTCTGCCCCAGTCCGCATCCGGTCACGTCCGCCTGGAGGTGGAGGGCGTGAACGTTGAAGACGGAGCAGGTAAAGGGCCCAATTAGGCGCATGCCGAGCTTATCTCTCGGCGCGATGGATTTCATGGCCGCCAACACATCTGAGCACTCAGACGGTTAAGCAACACATAACAGTGGCATAAAGATAAGTGATCAGTAGGATTTTCCCAACTGCAGCCGGCTGCCTGCTCATAAAGAATTCAAAGAGTAACTGGCTGCTCAGCGTATCTCTGCTCGTCTGATAAGGACAGTGAGTCATCCACTGTGCATAATCGTCAGGGATCAATTGCTCACACTGCTTCCAGCCAAAAACGTCACAGCGCCATTAAACATGGACCATTTTATTGCAGACTGAGTGGCTGCACATTAACGTGCTTCAGCCATTCAGAATTTTTATGCAAGCTCAGTAATGAGTGATGGATTTTTTCTTTTATCTACAACTTAATAACGCATAACATAAGTGAGTTTTTCCATGTCGCCACAACCTTTTCTAGGAAACTTGACATTTTATTGCCGCGTAGAAAAGCTCCAAGAAAATGAATGAATCTAAAGTACAGTGCATAATAAAATGTAATTGTAAAGCATGATCACTGAATTCAGCTCACACGATGAAAATGCAAAAACAAATATATATATATAACATCTACGTAAATAAATAAGTATTCAAAAAACAATAAGAAATTCAGATTTTTGATTAAAATTGGGAGCAGGAATCATTTTAATATGTGCTGTGAATGTAACAAAAGCTTTTTTATTATAAACACATGCGACTTCACAAACAGGAACTAGCATTTCTTAGCATTTCGTGGTCATAGTTTGCTGATTTTCAAAGTGTTGTCTTTATTTTCCTTTTTATTTGAGCTGCACGTGAATGACGTCAGAAACACTGGGATGAAAATCAGGCTGTGGAGCATCCCGATAAACATGACAAGGAAGAAGATCTTAAAGAATGTCCTGAAGATGTGAAACTCTGAGGTCGCCAGCACGGACACCCCCAGGATGGTGGAGGAGGCGCCCTGGAGGATGGGATACCCCACCGTGGAGAGAGCGTCCGCCGCCTTGTCGTTGGGGCCCGACTTGCTGCTCGAGACGAAGGCGTACGTCACGTGAGCGGAGAAATCCACGGTGAAGCCGATGCAGACGGTGAAGATGATCATGGATATGGAGTCGAGGCTGACGTCCCACAGCACCATGAAGCCGGTCACGCCCGCCGTCACCGAGCTGATGGAGTAGGTGACCCACAGCGAGCAGACGGGGTCAGGGATGAGCAGCAGCGAGACCACCAGCATCACAGCCGTGATCACGCCCACGTTCTTGACGGTGCTGCTCACCACCACGCTGTACTGGTCGAAGAAGACGAACTCGTGGTGATAGACCTGCAGCGGCGCCGCGCCGCACGCCTGGGCGGCGGCCTGCAGGCCGTTGAGCATGTGGAGCTCCATGGAGCCGTTGGCGATGTCAACGGTCTGGATGAAGAAGCGGGACGCGCGGACGGCGCCGCCGCTCATGTTCACGTCTTGCTTCAGGACGGGGAACAAGGCGAAAAACGGGGACAGGTTGCTCAGGAAAACGTCCCTGTCGTCGAGGTTTAGGTGGTTTTCTCGTCCGTATGACAAATAGGAGTCCAGCCAGGATGTGTAGACGTCGCCATCTACAAAGCGGAGCCCCTTCAAGTCATCTACGCATCCCTGCAGCTGGGTCCTTCTGGTCCTGTCCCAGTATGGAAACCCCTCACTCACAATGACCATCACAGACGGGCCGAAATCAGAGAAATACTCCCTGTGCTTCCTGTTGAATCTGGTGACGTGGGAGTTGTCGGCTGCCAGATCATAAAGCTCAATCCCCTGCTGCACCTGGACACATCCATAAATACTTGTAGCTAAATATCCCACATAGAGAAGGATCACAGCTGCCTTGACCCACGGCTTTGTGAGGAACGGGCTGTGGTAATCCTTGAAGAAATTACCGGCTAGGTTCTTATTCTCCGCTCCAGTGTTCTCATCGTAGTCGCCACCCACACAGCAGATGTGATACATCCCAAAGTATTGATCAGGATCCGGTGTTGGTATTTTTATGCACGTCAGCCAGTGCCTGTTGCTGGCTTCCCGTCTCCCGTTCAGAGCCAGGAAGGCTCCGAAGAAGGTGATGGTGTAGATGTAACAGAATATGATGGAGGTGCTGGTGTACAGGCAGAACGACTGCACCGACGGGAAGTCGGACATGACGCCTATGAAGAACTTGAGCACGTCCGTCAGGGCCGTGATGGTGATGGACATGATGGCTTCTTTGTAAGTGTGAGCCATCCGCCGCGGCACTGGGTCCTTCACGCTGGTGTGCTGCCAGTCGGAAATCATTATGAACATGTTGTTGAGGCTGATGCCTGGAATAGATGAGAACGTGGACTTGATGTGAGCAAACTGCAAGTGAAATCGACCCCAAGCTGCAGCTTTTCCTCACCGAGTATTAAAAAGGGAGAGTTTGCCACCGTGATGACGAACGGCACGCCGATGTAAAGCAGCAGGCCGAAGGAGGAGACCACAGCCAGGCCAGAGGATAAGACGCCGAACACAGCCACCCACAGCTTGTTCCGCACGTTGTCCCTTCTGTCGGGGAGGTAAAGACAGGAGGGTGTTGTCGCGCTAGGATCCAACACGCGGCTTGATTGTGAACGCAGCCACAGTGATAAACAACAGCGCTCTGTCTTTGTGTCCTGCGCTTGGCCTGCAGTCAGGAAATGGCTGAGTGTGTGACAGCCGGCGTCTTACCTCAGGCAGGATAACACGGAGAGGCTGATAGCGCAGGCATAGGTGATGAGGAATAAAGGGAAGCCATCTGTGGTGTGACTGTCAATCTCCTCCTGTCGGGACCTGGAGGTGTAGTAAGACACCTGCAACAGAGCACAGCAGAAAGGCTTAAAACCAGTGTTTACACATGGTTGTTGTACAGACTTCATGGGAGAGGACAATGTGCAGAGGGTAAAAGCCGTAAAACACAGCTTTTTACAGAGAAATCAGCTGTTTTAGGGTTTATGACTTGATGAGGCTACAGCAGGTTTATTATATATACACGCGGACCTTCACCTCAAAAGACTCAACGTATCGCACTGGCGGATCATTAGATCATTTCATTAGCAGCTACGGCAGCGACACGTACGTCGATGTGCTCGCAGCACGTCTCCGTAAAGAGCTCCGTGAACTCCCTCAGCCACAGCCTGGACACGTCGTCCGGCCCTTCCGGGTCACGCAAGTAGTAGAAGAGCTTCACAGCTCGGGCACTTGTGACTGAGCTGTTGGCATCCGTGACAACTCCGCCCAGTACAGAACCCAGGAAGACCCGACCGGACCCGAGTGTGTGCACGGGGTACGAGACGCGGGCGGAGTCCGTGCCGTTGGAGCTGACGATGTCCAGGATGATGTTGGGGACACAGTCCCCGTTGGCTCTGGCACATAACTGTCTGAATCCCTGTCCAACGCCGGCCACGGTCAGGTTGAGGATCCTGTCGTTGAGGCTGGTGATGTCCTCGAAGGCGGGACTTGCTAGTACGTTGGACTTGTCCCTCGATACGGCGATGAGCGATGCGAAGTTGCCCTTGTCGTACAGCCGGTCCTGGGAGAACATGGAGGGATCGTGGGGGAAGTGCTCGCGGACGAACGCCCTGGTCGCCTTCGAGGGCCCCTTCCTGGGCGTGAACTGCCGCTCGAGGTCGTTGTCCTCCCTGTCTTTGAGAAACACAAAGCCGCCGCTGAGCGCCGCCGAGAGAAGTATAGGAATCACAAAGAAGTAAACGGGCCGAGAGCCCACGACGGCGCCGAGTTTCTCGAACAGGCGCGACAGAGGCGCCGCGAGGCAGTCTGTGCGTCTGCAGCCCATCTTCACACAGCACGATCTATGGACCAGCGTCATGGTTTTAAAGGCTGCCTGGATGGAACCGCTCCCTGACCTCATCTTCTTAAACGAATTCAGCGGCCTTAGTGATGACTTCATGCTCCTCAGTGGCTGTAAAGTTATAAGACGGGCAGCCACTGAACTCTAAAAGTGGCAACTTCCAAGAAAAAAATGCTGTTAAAAGCTAGGGAACATCAGTGGCAACGACGTTACTTTATGACTTTATGACACACTTCATTGTATGTCATTGCTAATTAACTAGCCTATAACTAAAGGAGTGCATGGCTCGTCACTGGGCTCGTCAACCTCGCCATCAATAGACGGGAAAACAAGGTCATAAAAGCCTTTTGTTGCATAACGGTGCTGAGTCTTACACTTTAACTACCGCTACATAACAGGAGCGACGGACCCAGCGTTTACGATTTTTATTTCTTTTCTTGTCTTTCACAGTTACAGATTCCTGGAATGTCAAATTGTAAAGTGTTCTGGAAAGCAGCCGTTCACCGATCCATGTTTGGACAGTACATTTCCTTCCTCCCGGTTTTGTCCAGTGTGTGAGTCTAAAGGCTGGATGCTATTTGTCCCATTTCTTGATGTAACAATAAAAACAAATATATTTGAAATGCAGGTAATAATCTTTACCAGCAGTGTCAAGAGTTTGTGGGAGTACGAGATCAGGTGTTTAGCAAATGGTCAGAGAACGGTAGATCCTATTAACATACTGTGGGAGCAAACAGTCTCCATGTGTCAACCCGGTCCTCTACATGTAACATTTTAACCTTTTGTTCCACAATATAGTGGAAGTGAGCGTCCAAGAGGGTGATTCTCACACCTCCGAGCGCCTCGGTCTTCCCAGCCACTTAACCCCTGTCAGTCATTTGTCAATCCCAGCTCTGCTTAGTCCCCCGAGACAAGGCTCATATCTCATTTCACACAGATCCATCTCGACTTCATTGATTTCTCATTCTGCCCGTGAGAAATGGATTCTCCTTCCTTGGCCGCGGCGAGGAGGGGAGGATCCTGACAGGCAGCCGCCAGCAGCCTGATGGAGGCGTTAGTTAGACGTGATCTGTTTCAGGGCTCTTTTTTGTTCACTGTGAACTGAATCCTTGCTTGTTGAGGGCTGAGGGACGGGTCAGACGCCTCAGAATGGAAATGAGCTCCGTCCATTCTCCAACAACCAAAATAAAGCCTTTAGATGTAACACCACATAACATGAAAACTAACTTTAGCATCGAAGCTCAAAGTTAATCACCGGTTCGCTCAGTGTTAATTTCCTCTGCTCTTTCCATTTCCCTTCTCTGTGAGTTCCCATTATGCCTCAGGCCACATTAAGGCGATGCAAACAGAGCATCCTTGCTCGCCCATGGGTGACCGCGTGCTGGGCAACAGCTGGCGCTCTCTCTCCCTTCGCCACACACATGCATTCATCTGCCAAGCAGCTTGATTAATAAGGCCAATGTTCACAGCGGAGCACACCTCCGACTCAGAGGGACACAGAACAAGCGTGCCGTTGCTGCGAGGAAGCGGATGTGACCGTGTACAATGAAGTACGTTCATGCATAGCAGAAGAGCGATCAGTCATCCTGTACGCGCAATCCGAAGTATAGTAGGAGCGCCACGGATTCCAGCAGCAGGTCATTCATCTTGGCTTCCCTCTGCTGTGTTCTGTTTTTCCCAGTTTGCCACAGGCTGAAACGACAACAGAGCTCAGGTCTTTGTTTCTGTCAAGAGTAATGGATCGCTTCAAACCTCAGAGACCACGTTCTCACGGTTGCGCGCTCATTTTCCTACAGTCAGACAAGCGTGGTCCCACCGCACATGCTTTTAAGAAGGGTTATAATTTCAACATTCACTAGTTTTGATTTTATTCTTTTCCTGTTTACACTTAAACTGAGTTTTACGGTGAGATATGTTCTATGGCATTATTCTAAAAACAGGTAAATTCTGGCAAAAACACAGAGACAGTGATGCAGATCAGGGGGCATGTTCGCAAAGTCCTTGTCAAATCTGGTCTGACTTTCCATCTATTTTAACATCTGCAGTCATAAGCAATCCTGAAGATCTATGAAACTTATCTTCCTGCCTCCTCTCCTTGTGGCTGCTGAGGCAGCACCTGGATTTAAATGACTCGACGGATAGCCGCAGAGACAGGATTCATTTCTGGACTCTCCCGTTACGGATGGCGTGACGTCGATGGGTGGAAAATTACCCCCAGGCCCACTCTGCCCCTGTTCTGTCAGAAGGTTCTAAGATATTCTGACAGATGTCTGGCAGAGGAGAGTAATGGGTTGAACGTATACGGCGCCTACGTCAGTGCCGTTGTCGCAAATTGATATTATATTACCATTTACTGTTGGCTTTACAGTAAACATCTCCAAATATACCAACGCCACAAGCTATGTCTGAATACAAGATATGCTAACAGGACAGTTTAGAAGAGGGCACTGATGAAAGAACTTTAAGCTTTGAGCTTCAAAGATGTCGGATACCGTATAAATACACATGCAAAGCTCAATTTTACAATAAACTAATTGTAATGATGTCCATGACTGCAGCTGTTGATTTAACATCACACTTTACTGCTTTATCTGACCTTTTGAGCCAGACGGTTACATTCATACACTGCTACAGAGTTGTTGGCTGCAATGTTCCCACCTGACACTAGAGAGATACACATCCCCATCTAGTGGACCAGCATTCCAGACAGTGATGTAAAAGAATGTTGCATAATCAATAGGCTTTAAATCCCCATACAAGTCATTTACTGCTTCTTTATGGTATAATAAATATGAATGAGTTGCTTTTTTTCAACCCTCAAGACTCATATGGGCTTTTCACCTTCTACAATATATCTTTACACTCAATTTTATCACAATTTTTACCTGGTTTATCGTTTTATGTATATGCTGAAGGATCTGTCTTTATTGTATAAACTTCGTAAGAAGAATCGTAAGAAGAACTGCTGTGGCGTGAACTTCAAATTATGAGTTGAATGACTGAACTTCTGCACGTTCATTCAGTTTATTAAATTAAGTTAAGGAGTGGACTGTTGAAACAAGCTTAATTGCTGTTTGCTTACTTTTAACTTTAAAGTAATCCTACATTACTTTCAAAAAACTGTCCTGTATCATGCCTTCCACCTCTTCAACCATCACACTGTAATCTGCCTGACGAACAGCGTGTGCCCTCCTGCCACCTCCCTTCAGGCACTTCATCATGTCTCTGTGCATTTCTGGTTTTGATGCAGTCCGTTTGAGTATCTTCAGCTGCTCCACAGGAGTTTCTGGAATATGTTGGATTTGTAAAGCTTTAAAAACAGCAGGAGCGAATTTGCCGAAGTGAGCGGTGGAACAAAGCATCACAGGACACGAACCGTCCTGCAGCCGATCAGCCACGACTTTAGCGACGGCTGTGTGTGTGTCCATGACGTAGCCCGTCTGTGCGTGGACTCGCTGGATGGCGGCCAGGCAGTCATCTTCAGAGCACCAGCCAGCCAGCACGTCCTCCTGAATCCTGCCAAGAAGAGGCTCAGGAACCTCAAAGTGCTGCTGTCTGTCTAATCGTGTGAACAGCTCTTTGACAAGGCGGCTGTTTTCACCCGAGACGTGGTAGATAAACCTCTCCAGGTTTGAAGATTTCAGAATATCTATAGCCGGCGAGTGCGAGGGCAGCAGGGGACGTCCTCGCAGATCGTACTGGCCTGTGGTGATAAAGTCTGTGACGATGCGGTTGTGATTGGAGGCACAGATGACTTTTCTGATCGGGACTCCCATGTGCTTGGCGTACACAGCTGACATAGCATTGCCAAAGTTACCGGTAGGAATGCACACATCAATGGGCTCCCCGAACGTGATAACACCATCTCTGCACAGATCCAGGTAGGCCGAGGAATGGTAGACCACCTGAAAAAGAAAAGGGCATTAACAAAAGCCTTTTTCTTTCTGTGTGTGTAAATTAATATGTAATTTATAATATAATATAAATAAATATATCCCACCTGAGGCAACAATCGCGCCCAGTTAATGGAGTTGGCCGTGCTGAGGACGGTGCCGTACTCCACCGCGAGGTGTCCTATCAGCCCAGACTCTCCAAACATCCTCTTGATCGCCCTCTGGCAAAAGTCAAAGTCCGACTGGACGCTGACTGCCCTGGCGTTGCCCTCCTTGTAACTCGTCATCTGGAGTTTCTGAATTTCGCTCACCCCTTCCTCTGGGAAAAACACCAGCACGCCGGTCCTGTGTCGGTCAGTGCCAGTGAGTGTGTTGAAGCCACTGAGCACTGCGCTACCGGTGTCTCCAGAAGTGGCTACTAGGATGAGGTAGTTACACATCGGCGGGAGGCAGTAGGCGAAGAGCTGTGGCATCAGCTGCAAGGCGAGGTCTTTAAACGAAGCAGTGGGGCCATGAAAAAGCTCCAGAATGTACCGATTGTGGTGGAGGTGTTTGACAGGTACAACTGCCTCACTGGAAAAGTTCAACCCATATGCTTTGTGAACCATCGTTCTGAGATCCAACGGAGGGATATCCAAAGGGTGTATGCACTTTTCAAGTAAAACACCTGCTCTTTCTATGTAGGACATGTCTCTTAGTCTCAGCCATTCACAAGCATCGATCTTTGGGACGCCGTTTTTGGGGACGTAGAGGCCTCCGTCTGTGGGCATGCCTTCCACAACCGCATCGCTGAAGCGTGTTTCCTCATTTAAGGACCCCTCACAGTCACACCTTGTTGAAACATAGGTGTCGGCAGCGTGGTTCTGATACCGCTCCACCACCTTCAGTACCTTCCTCGCTACTTCCTCCACTGTGTCCCCTCGTCCACACAGAACCCGCACATCAAGCCATTTCTCATAGAACTGCTTCCTATAATGCAGAATTTCCCTCATGGACACTCCTCTCTCCTGACCCACGATCCTGTTCACCTTCATCCTGGCCAGTCTCCCTATGATGTCCTCGCTGTCCACGTCGAGGTAGAAAACCAGGCCGGTCCGTTTGACGTGCTGCATCGCCGCAGAGTGCAGAGGGTTAGAACCTGTCAGGGAAACAACACATCCAGATGCAGAGAGGTTGCACAAGGCTTGACCTTCCTCCTGCAGAAAGCGCTCTCCACCGACTGCTGCCAGTTTTGCAGCCACAGGCATCTTCCATGCTTTCTCCAAGATGTCGTCATCAACGTCAATGACAGGCAGTCCCAGCCTGTGAGCCACTATCCTCCCCACTATTGTCTTTCCTGCTCCAGGAGGACAGGATGCTCCTCTCACCTAGCAATGCTTCCGTGGAAAGCCATGATTTTGAGATTGTAAATGGCCTCTGGTACAAACTCACAGCCCTGAGTGCAATGTGATTTTTGAGAAGCAAACCCATTTAGAAGTCCACAGCCTAATTTCTTTCTTTAATCCCGCAAAAAGAAAATACTTTTATTAAGAGGTTAAACTTTGTAATCACACTAGCCGACTCGTTATGTGATCACGTGTTTGAAGGTAGTAGCTGCAATAACGTTGCACGTGCTCCTCAGCTGACGCAGTATTGCCATCGTAGTTTTAACGAGTCACACACTTACGTGAATGATTTACGTAATACGTCCGTAAGCATGGGTTAACCTTCATTTTGTTTACGTAGGTTAATCTTGGTAACTAGCTTTAATACAAAAACCGTACCACGTATAACGCGGAAAGATCGACATAAACAACTACGGTGTGCCTAAAGGGACAAAATTGTGTTCCATCCATGTGATGCATGATGGGAAAATAAGGAACGCGATGGCTTTAATAGCATGTTATTAACTTTAAAAACTTTTAATTAATTATTTTGTTCATATCTGCAATGAAATATTGATAATTTTAAAGTAACTGCGTTCCATCACGCTTATATTTTTATTGCTTTCGAATTGTAATAATTGAACGTTACGCAACAAAGTAAAATTTAAAGTAGCAAAATTGAGACATTCTATGTTAAAAACATAAGGTTTGTCAAAATAGAATTCAAATTTAGATTTTTAGTAAAAGTATGATTTAAGTTCAAAAATCCTATTTTACGCCTGCAAGGGAAGGCAACGTTTACTCTGTTGTTGCCTAGCAACTAACTGGTAGAGCGTTCTCAAACAAATATTTGCTTTGATCACATCACAACTCCGCTGTTTGAGATCATCCAAAATGGGTGAAGTTGGGCATCCACAAGAAAGCGTATTCAACCTTCTTCCAGAGGAAAAGGTTAATGTAGAAAAACCGCCGCGGTGGGTCACGTTTATTGCAGCTTTGTTATCAGTAGTTAGGTAGTTAGCAAGCGCTACTTAGCCAGTTGAGATACTGTAGCTAGTTAGCTACTAAATGGAAACTTGTTAGGAGACAGTATGTGTTGTGTTGTAGTAAAATGCCACAGGTAAGCGAACTACATAAATAGGTTTAAATGAGCTAATAAATGTCAGCTTTAAAAGTTAATGACACTAATTTTAACCTAACCAAACAGTGATTAAAGAACCTAACTGGATTTATTATAAAATGAAGGAGAATAACGTCTGTTTTTCTATATGCTTTGTCTGTAGGTATATGTCCAAGTTTAGGCCAGTAGTTGCTCTTGAGAAAAAACTAGTTAAAGATGCTGTAAAAACAATGGGACCAGCAAAGGTGGAGGTCCCATCTCCAGACAAATATCTGAAGAAGCATTCGAAGGAGGCGAAACTAACTGACCGTGAGTGCAGTTTGTTTTATGTAGGTCGAGTTATTTAATGATCTGCAACTTATGCTTTGTTTTTTTCACTTTCAGAGACGCAGTGCTCAAAAGAGGGACGTCACACCTGCACCATGAAGAAGCCGCCTGTGCCTTTAAGGACAGACATCCCTCCTATGGGCATTCACACAAAGAGAGACTTCATAAAGACAGTTACAGTAGTTCCTATGAAGCCTCAACCTACATGCGTTGACACCCACAAGGGACACAAACAGCTCCTTGAAAACTCAGGACTAGTCCCCAAGTACATTAGAAAAAAGGTATTTGGGCCTTAATCCAACATTGAAAACGATGTTGTGCAATAGACTTTGTTATAGATTGCAGAACAGTATCTGTATCTGTGAACACCTGTCTCGATTTTCTACCGCCTGTTTGCAGGACTATGGTGAAGTGCCCGAGTACCTTCAGCAGCACAAGGAAGAAGAGCAAAGGGCTCAAGAAGCATATGACAACTATGTAAAAGAACAGAGGGAACGGGGAGCCATGAAACACCTGTCTGACGAAGAGCGACAAGCCGTCCTGGAGGTACTCAAGCACATATATCTTCCTCTAAAGCTTCCAGGGAACAGGAGCATAATTGGATGATGTTATGTGTTGAAACTTTTAGAAAAATTCTTCCTTAAACTAGGAGGTAATGATCATAAAATGATCTGACAGTGTATATCTAAACTATGCCTGCATGAACAGCCCTTAAACCCTACTTATCAAATAAATACCTTGTATTAAACTTGTTTACTCTATACTACTTGATTGTAGTATTGTAACATAGGGTTTCTTTGTGAATCCATCACCCAGGGTTTGAAGAAGAACTGGGATGAGCTGCATCACGAATACCAGGGCCTCTCCCTTGTCACCGACACCCTGTCAAAGAAAACCCACAAGGAGCGCCTTGAAGCAGCAATGAAGCAGCTGGAGAATGACATCTCCCGCATAGAGAGATTCAAAACCATCTATATACCCAATTACTAGGACATAAAAAACTTTGAGTTTGATCAGATTTGCTGCTCCTTAAGTCTTTACTTTTTCAATAGTTTGGATACCACACAAGCTTCAGAAAAATAAAATTAGTTTTGTGCAGTATATGAATGTTCTAGTGCATGGTTAATTGTACAATAGTAAAAGCTAGCATAACATGAATAAAATGTACAAAAATCAAACATTTATAAAGCATAAGTCTTTTCCATTTTCTTTTCCATTTGACACAATAGCCTGTGACGCAATCACATACCAGACTGATATCACATGAAGCTAATTATCCCTGCAATTCACCACAACCTGAACAACGTGGTCCTTTCACGCAAATGACTTGAGCATGATCCCAAAGTCCATGTGGCACAGTTGTCTCCGGACATCATTTGACGTTCTTGTTTCTCTTCTTGCTCTGTAACTTTTCACAGTAACATGTATTAGCCTCATTTTCTCGCTATTTGCTATTTTTGTGACTTTCAACATTCACCACTGAAGTGGCTCCTGCCATTTACTTCACTGAAGCCTGTTTCAGCACTGCTACTGATGGACAACGACAGGACAAAAAGGGGCATTGTGGTATGTTCAACACATAAAATATGCTTGGCTGAATCCAGAGATTTGGGTTATATTGTTACTAACTGAAGATGAGTTATTGTTTTAGTTTATTTGCTCAGCTGTGGACTGGCTGTATTAATTAGGATATTTGCTTTTCCATAATTCCTTGAAGTTATGATTTAATTAAAGGAACACTGTAAGCTCATTATAAAATAAACCTTAAAGGTTTTTGTTTATTCTAGGCCAGAAAAACATAATTAAGCTAAATCCAGTAACGGTTTTAAAACAAGTTTGCTGTTTGGCCCTCAAGGTTACAGATTACATTGTTTATATCCTTCACAGTTTTTGTTGTTTTTATACAACAGTATTAGAAGGCTATTCTAAAAGGTAATTAATGAATTTAGTAATTCCCATAGTACTGGTTCTGTGGGTTTTGGTGGTTTAGATCAACTAACACCTTCATAACTAACTGTACAGTGTCTGTTGTAGATCGAGGATGACTGGCCAGGTTACAGTCTTGACCTGTTCACATATCCTGAGCACTACCACACAGACATCGAGTGTGTTTACATCCCGCATGGGGTCATCATGGACAGGTAGAAAAGCATGTGAGCTCACATGCAGAATTTCTGAAGATGTGTAGCTGTATTGATATGTTGTATATTCCTGCAGGATAGAGCGTCTGGCACGTTACGTCATGCAGGACTTTGGGGACAACAACATCATGGTGCTGTGTGTTCTGAAGGGAGGCTACAAGTTTTGCTCAGATCTTGTGGAGTCCATCAAGGTGCTTGGCCGCAACTCAAACAAATACCTAGAAACACGTGTGGAGTTCATTCGCTTGAAGAGTTACCTGGTTGGTAAACCTTATCTCTCATCTGTTTATCTCTCTTTAAAATGGTTCGGCAAAATGAGCAAAGATTTCTTCTGTAATTGAACTTTTTTCACTTTTTCTCACTTTAAATTGTTTAAAATTGAATCGGTTTTGATCAGCTCTTTGGGTATTTTCAGTACAAAAAATGTCCAGAAATACACCTCTGTTATTTTTCCACATGAACGTCCAGTAAGAGATGCAACAGACGTTTGCTTCGGCCACTAGATGTCACTGTTGTTCATGTTTGATGAGGAGCATTCACATTACAGCAGGACACCTCAAGGACGAATGATGGTGCAGCCACTGCAGAACTCAGGTCAAGGAAATATCAGATTGTTAACTGGTTCTGTAGTTGTTGCTAATAGAAAGTCACACTTACTATATCTACAGAGTGATGCATAGGGTAATAAAAACCAGGAACTATCTTGACCAAGACACATGTAGATTATAACAATCTAATACTGCAATAATAATATATGCAATGACCTGTATTTTTGGGACATGCATTTCTGTCCACAGACCAACATGCAAATGAATTAGGAACTAAACACATCCCAATGGGAATAAAACATTTTATGTATAATAGAAAGCCGTCTCTGTCTCTACCCCTTAACGGTGTCCAATGATGACACAGTTAGTCAGCCTGGCCCGTCATGGAGGAACACTGTGACCTGTCCCCCAGGGCTCAGTCCTCCTCCTCTCCAAGTGATGCATGTGCGGCTCTGATTTCAAAGCAGCTGTTCTTCAAAGCTTTTCTTCCTGCAGAGGTAGAGGCTGCCTGACTTTGTTTACGTTAGGATGATTTTAACCATGTAGCCGCTGTGACATAAATCTCCCTTTCCTCTGAGCCACAGAACATTCACAGCATCCCTATGATCAGGGCGCCTGCATGGGAATCCTGTTTACAGCTTTGACTCTTCTTCCTAGAATGATCAGTCAACAGAGGACCTGCACATCATAGGAAGCAGAGACCTGTCTTTTTTGCGTGGAAAGGTGAGTAGAAATCAGTTTATCACCCAGGTTTAGGCCTTCGTTCTCTTGTTTATTGTTGTAATTATTCTATTTCTTTGCAAGTTTCTTGCCCTTCACCGTTGAGGTCATGAATCACACATTTCAGGCGAACTAATGTTCCCACCAAACAGATTTACGGGCTGGTTCTTTTGTTTGATCTTCAGCGCTGCGAGTCTGCAGAGGACACATCATGAGGAATTAGCCCTCCTTTCAGCATACAGACAGGACACAAACTTGACTTGCTCAGCTGAAACGAGGCACAAATATGCCCATGCTCATTGAATGAATGATGCTGAGTTCTCCTAACTGGGCTAAGACACATTTCACTGTGGGCAGAGAGGTCAGAGGGAACACAAACAGAACGGCCGACGAGCGTGTCACACATGAAGCGTTCACTTCACTGCATCATTAAAGGCTTGTACTGTATGTGTGGAAATATTACACAAACCAAAACTTCAACCTTTGTAGCTTTCTAAAGAAAGGCTGAGTCACAGTTTGCAGATAGTTTCACACCATCAAAAGCTTGACATTTGTGGTTGAGGTATACCAGGTATTGAAATGAACTCATCAGCCCGATTCATGTTTGTGGTGGGTGAACTTTTTCAGTTCCTTTAACTTCCTTTATTATGTAACAGTGTTCAGGTGTGGATTGGGAACACTGGCCGGGCGCCTGCATTCTCCCTGATCACTCTCCCCAACCCATAGATACTCTCACAAAGAGCTTCATACACGCTGCCAACAAGAACAAGGAGTTATTTGAAGCCCTGGCAGAGAAAGTGTGCAACACACTGACACTTAGAGGCAACTTCTGCTCTCTGTGGACACAGATGTTCGTGACTGTGGAGAAACACAGTGTTTCTGTTCAGGCTCTGAAGATGCTGCCAACAGTGCTGCTATAGATACAGTATCCATTAAATGTAAATGTCACATCAGCAGCAGGGGTTTTAGTTTCACTTTGCTGTTTACTGTGATGTTTTACTAATTGGTTTGTGTTGTTCTTCTCTCTTGGCTTTAAGAGCGTGCTCATAGTTGAGGTGAGTGGGAAATAATGGTTTTATTTTCACTTACATTACAGTTTGATGTGCTAACATATTTAATATACACTATATAGTGGCTAATCTTGGAAAGGTTTCGTCCTGTTCTCAGATGTCTCATGACCCTCACTCTTCATCTTGCTCTTCCTGTCCCTAAGGCCATAGTTGACACAGGAAAAACCATGAAGGCCCTTCTGAAGCATGTGGAGACCTTTGAACCCAAGATGGTCAAGGTCGCGGGGTGAGAAACCTTTTCAGCCGTCTGTGTTTTCCCCACTAGAGGAAATGCTGAGTATATGACAGCCAAAGCCCACAGTTGCTATGGTTTGTCTGTGGGTTGTTCCAGTGACCGTGGTTGTAACCATAGTGATTTACTTAATGTGTAATGCAGTTAAGTGTTAGCATTGTTTTATTCCTTATATTGGATGCACAACATATTTGTTAAACAGACATTTATTACATTAAAGAACAACAGCATTTTATTTAATGTGTGCTTTAGACTGCTGGTGAAGAGGGTTCCACACATGGCTGAAGGTCTGACAGACTGTAAGTACACTACCATTACAAGGTGGGAGAGTGGAGCAGCAGCAGCAGCGACCACAAGCTGTACTTCGATTTTAACCTCTGATGCCTGCTTCAGTGTTTATTTTCAGAATCCTTGATCCATGAACAACATGCATGGTGTCTCATGTTACCATTCACTTGTTCCTCTTCAAGTCGACCCAACAGGAAACACTCTTGTCACTTAATGCTGATCTTGTAATATACAGTGTGACCTTTCTGGTGTCTGTGGTTGGTTCGATGTCATTATTGATTTTTTGTCAGAATTCTAAAAGGCCAACGTCTCCGTAATCCTCATGTCTAAATTGTTTCATGTATTAATTTAAACAGTTTATTATTATTGTTATTATTGTTTTTCTTAAATTTTTTTACACACATTACTTCTTTAATTTCCCTGTTTTTTTTGGATAGATGTTGGATTTGAAATCCCCAACCACTTCGTTGTTGGCTACGCCCTGGACTACAATGAATATTTCCGTGACTTGAACGTAAGTCCTCGATCTTCTCACTCCTGCACAAGACACCTGACCTTGAGATGTGAGAACAAAATGAAAGAGACACTATAAAAAGGTAAACACAGTAGATCCAAGAGTGGCATCATCTGACTGAAACCCACTCAGCAGGTGTCCTCTCCGCCTGAGGAGGAGCGTGGTGATGCCGTCTGTGTAAAGTGCTCCCCCAGTTAGTTTTTCATAAATAATCAGACACAGAATCGTCGTCCTGTCAGAATCTCATCAATGTGGCTCAATTTCCACATTTTCTTCTCACTGACTCACTCGTGACTTCACCTCTTCTTGCTCCTCTTTAAGCTTAAGTCAGAACTGGAACCTTTCCCCACACATTGACTTCATGTACTGTACTGTGGTGCATGTTTCAGGGGGTGGTTTGCATTACGAAAGTTTGAAGGAGAGCGACCTATGGAATGTGGAGGTTAGGATCTTATTATCAAGCAGACTTAAAGCTTCCTTCCTTATCTGTGCTTATCATACACAAGAATTATGGCTTGAACCTCTGGGACACCCCAAGTCAGATTAATGAACGTTTCATATTTTGGGAGATTACCTTCCCTCCTTTTAAATGCTTGCAAGCTTCATCATGTCATTCTGTGTGTTGCAGATTTAGTTTTCAGGACGTGCTGGAATTTTCCATATGGGCTGGGTTTTCTTAAACAAATGTTTTTCCTTCATGAAATGTGAAGCTCATGAGACGGGACTGAAACATGTACTGTACTATGGATTTAGAGTAATTCTTCTTTCACCCACGTTTCTCCTTCAGCATATCTGTGTCATCAGCAAGACTGGGAAGTTGAAGTACAAGGTTTGAGAAGAAGCAAAGCCACAAGTCGAAAAGAAAAGGAAAAGAAAAAGAAAATCATTTTTCATCATCTCAGTTCAACAAATTAAATAAAAAATGATGTATGTCAACAGACAGATCAGGCTGTCTTCCACTCATGGCCATGCACACTTCATGCTTAATCACCTGACAATTCACTTCATGTAACAGACATGTACACACACAGGCGTTACTGAGGAATTCAGCCCATTTGTCTTCTGGATACACAGAGTCTCTTGTCTCTTGTGTTTACTTTGTATTGAAGTGCCACTTAAGTCTGATACCCTTCCTTGCTCCACATAAAAGTCAGAAAGAGAGTCAATGATCATAATCAGTTCATCATCCTGGTAGAAATGCTGCTGTAAATGAGTTTTTTCAGTCGAAGGTAATGGTTCAGCTCCAGACACAAGGCCTCTCCAAGTTAAATGGCCTGACAAATGAGCCCCTACTTGGATAATACGAGTGAGTGCAAACAAAAGAGAGTTCTGGGAGGTTTGGAGCAGCCTCTTTCCATGTTGTGCTTCCAAAACGCTCTCAGGTTACCACGGAGTAGCGTAAACAGAGCCTAGAAAACCAGAGTTTATCACTTGTGCGTGTCGCATGAAGGTGAGACAGAGTGAGGTAAGCAAAACCAAGGAAACTTCTGATGTGTGCTATTTGTGCATCTAAATCCACAAAGACTCCTATTGTACCTGCAGCTGCAACCTCAAATGCCCTTATCATAAAACATCAGCTTGGCGGCGGTGTTTAACGTATCCCAGCACTAATGCCCCCTGCACTGGCCTGGGAACCCACAGGACATTGTCTTTCACCTTGATTCAGGGCTTGGTGAAAGCGACAAGGGACAAAAAGCCCTTCAGGTTTCGCATCCTTCAGCTTTGTAGTGCTCTGTCAAGGGAACAGAGGATGGGGCCGACCTCAGAAAGTAGGCTACAGGTAAACTGTGCTCAGCACAAAGGAACAAAATGGCAATTGTACATTTCAATGACCACACATCCATGCATTCTGTATAACATGAGACGGAGCAGTATTTGATTTCACCAGCACAGTTCTGAACATGTGTTTATTGCAAAAACATATTAAATTTTAATTAAATTCTCTTTTCTTAAAAGAACATGTGGCGTTGGGAAATGTATTTCCAAGAGTTAGATAAGGAGATCAACACCAAATATATAAAGCTACACCCCAAAGCCATTCATCTTAACAAACAGCACACAGCTGGCATGGCACATTCCTATTTGTTTAGTTATTCACCAGATAGAAAATTTATGCTCTTGATTCCCACTTTAGAGTTTTATAAATACTGCTTCACCGATGCATCTCGGTACAGAAATAGAAAGAACATCCTCCCCAGCCCTCATTGTTCCAGTCTGGCCAGAGGTCAGCGCAGATTGGCTGTTGCTGTGTTTCAATAGCTCTTCAAACCCTGAGCCAGATCCACTCATGGCACCAGGACCTGAGTGGGACCATCACTTGCTTCAATAAAACCTGAGTGGATTAAATTCTGGATGATGTCTTCAATGGATGGAGTCTTACCTAATTCTTTAGTCTTACCTGACAGACGTGTTCCTGCAGAGCAGCGGAGTCACCTCCACCTGTCCTAATCCGAACACTGGGCAAACAACTTGGGCTTTGTGCGATGTTCTAATCCAGCCAAACATTTGGCTGCCACGAGAGAGCTCCTAATCCGTCCTCTGCTAAATATTCCAGTCACTGTGACTCTGCAGCTTCAAATTTAGGATTAAGAAAGCGACAGCGACTACTCACAAATGCTTCAAAATATATGGTTTATACTCCAACATATATAACAGAAGACACTGTAAGTGCTCAGTAATTCATAATTCAGCCCAATATTTACTGACTGTAATTCCTCACTGAGCTTTGTTCCCCACGCATTGAACTGAAATCCTCTCTATTCCCATTCAGAAAACACACAGCACCACTGTCCATGTGTGCCTCAAGCTGCAGCACTGTTCTGCACAGGAGGCTTCACTGCTGTAGTGAGTGAAGTGGGCCAAGTTTTTTGGAAATGACCACAGATACTGAAGCCAGTGGAAGTTTTTTTACACATGTGTAGTCCATAAGGATACTGTACTGACTGTGGATTGTTTATGTGGAAACACAGCAAAGCAGCCCTACCACTACTTACTTTATTATCTGATACACAGTCTCACATTCTGCAAAATCAATAAATACGATCCTCTTGCTGCATTATTAATAGTGCATGTGTTAAACAAACAAATAGCATTAAATGAATCAATAAATTAAAGCTCATGCTTGCAGTCACATAATGCATAGTGCCACTTCCATCAGTGTAGGTTTCTATTGTCTGGATGAGGGTGCACCAGCTTCTTAAACAATAGCTCCTCTCTGAAACCAGGGAAACCTCACCACACTATGGGCCAAAAAAGTCCTATTGTCCTGTCTTCTATTGTGCTATTGGAGTAGCCTGCAAACAGAACACTATCGGCCTTTGTCTTTGCTCGGATCAGCTGTGCAGCCCTTCTTTTCACGCTCTGTGGAGTCCCATGTGGCGGCCGTGCCCTACATGGCCCTGTAATAAAGTTAAGGACACTGCTGTTACAGTTGATAATGGAAAGACAAATATGTTTCACCGGTTGAATGTCAGGGAATTGGAGAGCTCAGCATATGTGTGGGCCTCGGGGCTTTTCCTCCTGCTTTACAGTGATGTCCCTGTGCTTACATTAGATCCTTTAAGGGGTTTCAATGGCTTAATGGCAGAATGTGGGAATAAAGTGTTTACACGCTAATTCCTGTTTATTTAAACCTGTTTATTGTTTATTGTCCTGAATGTGTTGAGTGCTTGGAAAAGCCTTGAAATATCTACAACATGGCGTCCATGGAGTTAGCAGTCTATAAAGTAAATTACTATTACTGGAATGAAACAGCCACAATAGGTACTACATTAAATAGTAAAGCACACACACTAATATCTAAATAGCTACTTTATACTGCTTTTCTTAAGAAATTAAAAAAATTATTGGGTCAAATAAATATGAATTAAAAAGGTGAAAAGAGGGGTTTTCTGCCAGTACCATGAATGGACCAGCTTTCACTCTTTATTGATATTGTTATGTAACAGTGCCTCCAATTGGCCCGCTTCAATTTTCCAAATTTAAAGTGGCAGCTTGATTGGGCGACGCGTTGCGAGGGGGGCGTGCGTGGAGGGCGTGGCCTCATCCGAGTCTGGAGATTCGTGGATCCGCATGCAGATTCTCGCGCCGCCAACCGGGGACCACGCAGGAGTACACGTTACTTTTATTGTTTGTATTGTGACAATATTTGCGCCGAAGCGAGGCTCGGAAATGAACCGAAATGAATGAACACCGGGGGCTTAATTTTCGCCGGGCCTCCCTGGCGGAGGAGCGCACGCTGGAGGGTGTTTACCGTGTTTTTTGCGGCGGATTTCTGCTAACAGGTAGCAAGCTCGAGCGGCCAGTGAGCGGAGCCCAGTGCGGAGAGTGAAGACCCCGCTCTGTAATCTGTTGACAGCCGCTCGCACCCGTGTTCGGATCGGCCGTGACTTCCCGCCGACACCTCGTTCCGCACACGATGATGGACTGCGTGTTCGCTTCATCCTCCCGGGGAGGTTTTCTGTATTTCTAACAGGTAGGTCGTGGTTGTACCAACAACCTGTCGTCCGCTTAGTTCGCTTCTGCCCCTCAACGGCGACCCCGGAGGGGATTTAGAGCCAAAAGCGACTGGATAATAAATAAAATCGGTGGTTTCGCTGTCTGTGCGTCTTGTGTTGAGACATTTAATATCCTCAGTCTGTTTATATTTAGCCGATGGCTGATTCGTGATGGCTGGTGTGGCGCTTTTGGCACCGCAGTCCTTAACGTGTTGATGTGCACTTTCCTTCCATATTGAACCACGAATTCGCCTTTTTCTCATGCAGATGTCAGTTTTTGTGAATATATGCCATGTATTTATTTTTTTACCAAGGGTTACGAAATGACAACAACAGCGGGAAAAGGAAACGTCACTGTCCACCTGCCATTACGCACACGTACGCACATACACTGCCTTCATTTAGCTGGAGCTGTTCTCTCAGAGGAACTGCCAACACATTTTCACCTCACTGTTATTATGTTTGCTGAACTAAACAGATTATAAAGAAACAACAATGCAAAGATTGCAGTCATTCTAAATATAGGGACCTGGAATTTCACGTGACATTAAATGGTTATAGTATATTTCAGAGTACAGTATCTCCTTGCATCTTATTATTCATTGCACATATACAGTAATGCAGATGTTTCAGTGTTGACCTGCACGGGACAGATGTTATCTTCCTCTTTGTTGCCCCACTTTTATTATACTAACCTGTTTATTCTGTGTCCAGATTTCATCCACTGATGGACATGAAGAAGGAAGACGGTGTGGATTAGAATCGTTCCTATTTTTTTTTTCTTTTCTCATTTTTGTTGTTGATACTGTTTGGCTTCCGCCCCTCTCACCTCCATGTGGGCTCTTAAGGACTTTTCCCTCCTCTGCGGTTTGGAATGAAATGATGGCAGCACGTTGGAGTGATTCACCGCAGGACAATGAAGGGAGCAAACACAGAGGCATAACTCCGTCCTGCGAGGTAAGACGGGCCGGAGACGTGCTGGTTCACCGTCCAGTCTGCTCCTTCACACGTTAAAAGACACAATATGATATGTGACATTTGACTTTTCAATAGCTTTGAATGGTGTGCCACAAACGCTGTCCTTTACAGATGTGCGTACAGTTTGTGCATGAGTTGACCTCAATACCTGTGAAGAATTTGTATAGACCCACCAGACTGTGTTGGGACTAACTTCATCAACTCCCTTTGAAAAATGTTACCGCTTTCACAGAACCTGTGACAAGCTGCAGAAGTAACAAACGCTGTCATGTGCTCACAGAGGAACAGAGTGAGTGTGAGCTAAGTGTTGCAGCACATAGCACATCACATCTGCCAGCGTTCGGGGTGATGGGGTTCATTTTTTCCCGACTAGGACAACTGTTTAAGTGCACAAAGGGAGGTTTTATACTTACAGCGCTAATCTTACTGGGTCTTTTGTGGCTCGGCATGCCAGCCTCTGATAAATGGCACATTGTGGAGCTCATCTTCTGCCTTTTGCATCCTCAGTGGTTACATCATCACAATCTCGATCATAACAGTCCAGCCCGGGTTGATGCGTGTCATAACGCTGCAGCCGTGGCTTGTTTTGGATTAATCCATCATTAGAAAATGGCAGCAGTGCTGTGTGTGGCTGTAATCCTCTTACTGTGTCAGAACTAGCTGAGGACGGACGACAGAAATCTTCGGGAACGTGGAAAAGCAGCATCCTGGAAGCGTTTTAGTTAAAGGCAGCACAGGTGACTTTAGGTGGAGTCAAATCCTGGCTTGCTAAGTTGTGGATGTGAAAGTGGTTCTGGTTGGATTTAGCTCCACTTTTCTTCATTTGCTTTGCCTTCGCTCTTCTCTTAAAACTGACAGGACTTGTTGTAAACGGGCTGCAGCAGGTCTTTGTGTAGTGCAGTTTGTCCTCGCGTTCGTTCCTCTGGTCCAATAAGTGTTTCTCATAGCATCACTTACTGTAACTCTCTCTCACTGAGACCTGCACAACCCCAGGAACTCTACTAACTGGCACTGGTGCTTTTTAGTATAACATACCTTGATGTTTTGCAGATGTGTGTTTACACACTGAATCGCCAAAAGTGGGCTGATAAAAATAAAATTGAATTAAACTTTCTTAATATATTAAGGACCAGAACATTTCTACATGACTCCCAGAAACGTGAGTGACCTGTGAGTCACTGCTGGTGCTAAGCCCTTACTTCTTTACACCCCAGGGCTTGACACACAGTGAAGCGGCTCTTTTTTTATTTCGTACACGACACAAACGAAGCAAACCTCATGCAGATTTCAAGCTTCGCTGCTCATGAACTGCTGTCCCCGGGCGGGACCGGGACCCCCCCCCCTCCTGCTCTCCTGCATCATCTTGGCTCACTAATGAGGGAGTTTGCAAGGGGTGTAAAGATCACCCCCCCAGCACCCTCCACCCTGCTACTGCCAAAATGATGGCAGGAACGCTGGGGTAATTTAGACACAGCTGCCCCGGTCATTAGGAGGAAAACAGCCCACATGTGAAACGTCTGCCTCTGTCTCTTTCTCTCGTGGCCTCATTCACATCCACCGCTGTAGGAACCTTTGTTGACCTGCTCTTAGGGTGATAATGGCTGGGGAGATGAGGCAGCTGAGGCCCTTGGTATTGTTTCACTCAATACATGTATGTACAGCATTCAAAGCTACATTTATTTATAATTTTGCCGTTCTTATAGATTTAGCAATAGTAACTCTTCCTCATCCTTAAGAGGCCGGGACCGGTGGCGGTGCTCCATGCTTCTGATGGTCTCTGTTTTGTTCTACATGCGGCCCCTCCCTCCCCTACTCCCACCCCGTCGCATACATGCCTGTCTTTCACCCGTCCTCTATTCCCGCGTGTTTTTAGAGATGCTATATTTAACTCATGGAAAAATGAATGCTGCGTGTGTCGGAGGGTGGAAAAAAGGAATCGTGTGAGGGAAGTGCCGCCCGTTTTCTCCTGGACACTTTTCTGGGCTGTGGATTTGGAAGCAATGGGCAGGACAGTAACGTTATTGCCAAAAGCGCTAGTGGTCAGTTTGTGCCGCATGAGAGCCTGTTTTGTAAGGAAATATTCAGCTCCAGGCCTTAGATGAATAATATTACTAGTGTTCACACCATCATCTCACAGCTCTCGTGGTTTATTTCAGTTAAAGTGTGTCAGGGATGTGACCGACAAATTTATCTGTGTTTAGAGGAATGGCAGTTCATCAATCACAGCGCTGGCTAAACTGTTTTGCATACATTTAAAAAGCAAATGTGTGTCGGGAAGCACATCAGGGTTCGTTCACATCCAGCAAAAGACAGTGACACGAAGCTGACCCGGCTCCTGTCGTAGCACACGCAGTCGCGGATCGAGTGTGTCTGGGGAATTTTCTGAAGTGTTTTGGCTCAAGTTGTCAAACTGAAACTGGGTTTTCTTTTGGAGAGGGGGCATCCTTTATCAGATTCAAACTTCCCATCTATTGTTGCTATTTCTGTCCTGTTGAGGACAATAACTGCAACCACTCGGAGTCAAGGTGAACCCAAATATATGTGCATGCTGTATGCGTCTAGGAGCTCTCTTGTGTTTCCTCTTGTGGCGCTGTGACGTTGATGCTCAGCGTGGCTCCTCTGCAGTGATGCATAGTGGGAGGCCAGAGGTGAGCGAGCAGAGCAGAGTTCAATTACTGGAAAAAAACCTCACCTTTTCTACTTCTCTTATCTGTTTTTGTTCTTTCTGCTGCCAATTGACTCAGTGTCGCTGCCAGAAAGATGCTGGTGAGAGCTTGGGGTTCTAGGGGGAGGGTTGCAGATGCAGCCAGACAGGCAGAACAAAACCAGTCTAATGCTCAGTCAGGCTGAGAAACTATCCATTACAGAAGCCCAAGGCCGTCAACACGTTTCCCGTCTGACTGCGTTTGGCTTGAAAACTCAAAACTGCCGTGTTTAACTGCATCACTTATTTGTAAGTGATGCAGTCCTTCCTGTCGTATCTCGCAGCTTTTATGAACCACAGATTAAAAATTCACTGTGTAGATAATAAATATATCTTCTGCAACCATTTAAGAGTTGATAAGCAAAGGCTGAAGTGGTCTGACTAGTTTCTGAAGCCACTGTGTGTTTTATGTGACAGTGCAGACAGACACTCCTGGAAACACTCTTACTTTTTAGAACCCGTGTGTCAAACTGCGTACGACCACGTGTTCAACAGCAGCATTTGTTTTCAGCTGACTGTTATGTAACAGGGTGTTATCAGGACATATCTTTACCCACGGTGTTAGTGTGGGCTTTGAGGTCCTGGCAGGAAACCACATTATTTCCTGTCAGCGTCAGCAGTAGAATTGTAGAAAGGCACCTCCATGAAGGAAGCTTTTCATGAATGGAGAGGACCTTGGTTTCGGTAGATCCAGGTTCGTCTGACTACATGAGTACATATTGCAAATTAACCTCTAATTGTGATGCTGCGATTTGTTTCCTTTTATTTAAATGGACAACTTCAGTGTTTATTCTGTTCAACAAAACAATAAACATTAAATGGTTCTATAAACAACTAGTTTCATCTTTTGTCATTTTTATCTTTTAAGAGATAATAATCTTCATAATTTGGATGATAAATCCTATCAATAGCGGATCTTTAGTCTTAATAAACTGCAGATGAAATTTGAATTTATTAAGCTAATGTCTGTCAACCACCTCAATAAGCTCAAAGTCCTACGTCTGTGCCTGACCGGAGGTAACCTCCATGAGATGCACATGTGCGCTCTGTTGTTGAGTACTGTAGGGCCACGCGGTTGGAGGCGCCACGGGATCCATAACTCACAATTGATCTGGTTATATTGGATTCATTGTGGGGGGAAGGGCTCCTGCTTTTACTCTATCACTGGACTAATCCTGACTTGAAGGGGGGGGGGGGTCTGTAGCGGCAGTGTATACACATGTTACTGGATGATGTCACAGCGGTTCTCTGTGTGCGTGTTTGAACACTTGTGTCCTATTAATTCAGTGTTTTATATTTAGGATTATTGCAGCATGAGCTCATCTGGACTGGAGTGATGTCACAAATCTAAAACAAACAGCTTCTTTCTGTAACGAGGCCACTAACGGCCACATTTGTGACTATGGGCGTCAGGGAATTTGCTGTGGTCGTGTATTACATGATGTCTTTCTCTGCAGTGTGTTGAATGTGGAGACCAGAGCAGGGGTTTTGGTTTGGCTTGGCTTCGCCTTCCTGTGTGTTCTCGGCAGCATCCCTCACGCTTATTTTTAACTTTAATTAGCACTGTTTCTGCTGAAATCAGCCAACGAAAGCACAGATGTGGCGTGTTGATAATAGGGGACGGTTTAGAAATTGAGCACCAAACAACATCTCCCCAGCTGGTGTGTTGATGGTGTGGGGCTCATGATTACCTCTGTGGCCTTTGGGGACTTTTCTGACCTTTCTGACCGGTGTTTATAGCCTCCTGACCTAACACACAGCCTTGTGGCTATATAATGACTCAAGTTGTCTGCACCTTTTCTTTTTGTCCTAGACAAAACGTGGTGTTCGGTCTCTGAAACTGTGAATACCTTGAACCCACCTCAGGCTACTTTTCACTGCTAATTGCTAATGGTGTTTCTTATTGGAGGTGAGCGCAGAACATCTCATTGGTAAAAGCCACCTTACACCTAATGTCACAATCACAACCATCTGGACGTCACACAGCATCAAAGCGTGGAAGGAACATAAAACATCCCAGACGTCTCTGGAGTCCAGTACTGTCCTAATTCTCCCTTCATGTACTTCCGGCATATTTTTCTCTTTCAAAAGCTGACGTCCCACAGCGAGAGGAAGTCTTTAATGGGATGTTCGTTTACTTAAAGGAGCCTATTTGTGATTTAGTGGTGGAGGGGGCTGCGGCACTCCTCCTGAGTTTTCCTCCTGCAAAGTAGGATCAACATTTCAGTATAACTGAAATAAATGACTTGTGCTGAGGAACAAAAAGTGCCGAGTCAGTGAGGAGATGGAATCAATCATCTTCTGTGCGGGACCGCAGGAAGCCTCTCGAGGACTCACAAGCTGCAAGTGTATTTTACCTCAATGTGACGCAGCAGAGGAAGGTGCTCATCGACTCTGTGATGGACCTATTTGTCTTGTATGAGAAGTAAGAAGAAGCAGGGTATTGTGAAGCTGCTCTCGCCTCTGTTCGGTCCTGCAATGCGGCCTGATTCATGTTGATTTAGAGTGAGCCTCTGATTCTGAAGCTGCCTCCGCCTGGTACCGCCGCTGCAGAGCCAAGCACAGGGAGGCGCAGCCTGTCGGGACCAGATCGACACCATCGCAGCAAGTGAGAGAGAATCCAAAACGGGCCGGTCCCGAAAAGAAAGTGCAGGTGGAGAGAGAAAATGTTCTCCGCTCTGCTGCCTTTTTCATTCCTCCTCCACTGGCCGGTCTGCATGCTACTGCGTAACCATGGTGATGCTTCTCCTGCAAGTTGATAACCAAGTGGACTTTTTTGCACTGGACTGCTGATAACTCCTTTCTGCATAAGGCTGTTTTTGTTTTTTTATTTCTATTTTTCAAATGCTTCGTCTGAGATACTCCCCCGAGAGCTTGCACAACGTATCATTAGCATATTGTTAATGAAGCGCGTCTGGGGCGACGGCCACAGCTGACAGGATGCCTGCTGGGTTTGCAGATGGGCACAGAGATGCCCCCTTTGCCTCCTTCTGATGCCCCCCCCCTCGACTCTGTCAAGGTGGCAGCGTGCCGCGGGGCACAGCGGGGTTCCGTACGTGCGGCTCAGGGGCAGGTGTCTGGGCAGCTTGGGTTTGTTCAGCGAAATAAAAAATGGCTACTTTTAAAGTCCTTGACTGTATGATCAACAACAACTGGAGTCTCATCTGCGATCTGTACTGCGCATGGAACAATCAGGTCAGTTGGATTTTTAGCTTTTTTATGATAACTTTACTACACAAGCCTGTGAGTGGCATCTCTGTACTTCATACTCGCTCCAGCTATTGCAGGCGCATTTACTACGTTTTGCTCACCTCTCCTCACCCTCATTGTACGCGCTCGCCTTCCATTCTGTCCCTTGTTGCTCCCCAGAGCTCTCCACGAAAGGCATCCCTGACATCCCGGATATTAATAGCTGGCATTCATTCAGTCGTGCAATAAGGAACTGGAGACTGTGGTGTGCGTGGCATGCTGACCTCTGAGTGTCCCTGGTTTGGCTGGAGTGACTCACGGCCTCAGGTGGCTCGACACTAAACCTGATTCTAGAAAACAACCCTCATCTAATGATTTAACATGTGGTTCTAGGACGTAGAGCCGGTCAAAAACGTCACTGTGTAATTGTCTCGCATTTACTGAGAAATTTGCACTGGAATTGTTAGGAAACACATTTACTTCTTCTGCAACACATAACTGTCTATAAATCCAAATATCCATCCATAGCAAATATGCAGTATGTTAACTCTGATCAAAGGGTGGTTTATAGATGCAGTGGAAGCTCAGCACTTGTATTGGAAAGGACAAGAGTGCAAAGTCAAAGACTTTCTATGTCCAGAGAATGGGCTTCAGAGCATATGAATATAGACCTTCTCTCTGTCATACTGTGCTCTTTGTGGTGCTATCATCTATGAGTCTACTGTATCTATCTCACCATGCACAGTTTTTGGCACCCTTGCGAACACTTCATACCTCTGACATGCCTTCTCGTCTTTTTCCCCGAAAACTTGCACAGACAGCTTATTGTGTCGCACATTTTCCCCCTGTCCTGTTTTTCATTTCACCATGGAATGCTTTATGTGTGCAGTAAAGAAGCCTTGCCGTGTCGAGCAATGCAGTAGTGCTGCACCCTGGCCTCTCCCCTTGCCTAATTTAATTTTAGCTGTCCTGAAAATTGTTTGCATCCCAAGTCGAACTGATAGGCCTCTGTTTCCAGCCTCGGCTGTTTGAGGCGCTCAAAACGGCCTTTGTGCACCAATAGCACAGCATCGAGTGCTCATGAAATATTCACAGGCTAACACCTGGTGTGAGCTGGAGAAAGAGCAACGAGGGAATCAAAAACACTGTCACTGGTAACAACGAAGTGACAGCTGAAAAAAAGAGAGGCCGAGCTGACATTTGCAGAACCACTGTCCTGCTTGTTTCTTACCCATTCATGCACTTCCAGCTTCTGATTGGCTGAACAGGTACTCAGCAGTAAGGGCAGGGATATTTGGGAAGGCATCAGGACTAAAAGACCAGTACTGATCACCCCTGAGCTATAGGTTTCTGTCCATAGCTCCAAAACACAAGATGGCATCTTTAAAGACAAGACTTGGATGTTGCATATTTGGTAGTCAAAAGTGACATCAGTCTTTCTCTGGTTGCTTCATGTTCTGTGGCACTCTAGGGGTTAAACAGGAAGGTCTGCATGTCAGAGGGTGCTCTGTCAAAAACCTCAAAAGCCAACCAGGATTAATAATTCATAGATGAAGAAACCAATTATCCTGGGCCTTGCTTGCATCTGGGTAGGGGGACCCTGGGGACACTAATTGGCCCACCTGCTCTCTGTCTCTGTGGGGGCGGCCGAGGTGACGGACTGGATGTAACAGTGGTGTGTACGTCATTTCTCTTTGTTTGGATGCTGGTGCACTGGGAGCCACCACCACTGACAAGTGTGATGGACCACACCCAACACAGAAGGCAGGGCCTCCTTCATGCCATTCATTTTTTTTTTTTTGGACTAAACACTCATCATGTCTTTCTAATGATATATACCGTATATCTTGTTTTATCCATTACAACAAATAAAACTCAAGTTGAAACTAGCCTGAGGATTTTGTGCCACTAACAAACCCCTCTGCTCAGTGATTCTGGCCTCTGATGTGTCGCAGTCCTCCATCGTCTGATCTCTCCTTCTCCGTCAGTCTGTTCCTTTCTCCCCTCTCTTCTTCCATCTCTATCTCCTTTGTGGAGAGGAATTCCAGGCTATAGTGCTGCACAATTGCCCAACCATTAGCATATGAAAGCTACCGAGGGGCAGTGATGTGAGGCGGGAAGAAGGAAGGCGAGGAGAGTCATAAAACTTCCAGTCACTAGAACCTCAATCAGTCTCATGCTAACGTGTGTCTAATGTGTCTGTTAGTTTTTCCCCTCCTCATTTAATTATGTTTATATTATATTTTATTATGTAATTAATGCATCTCTCACAATCAGGCATAATATCAATTATTCCAAAAGATTAGTTTACCTCTAGTAGTATTAAACATCTGTTTGTTTTCTGGTTGTTGGTTGGTGATGTCAGTGGGCACATTTTCTACATATACACAGAGTCAATCTCAATTCTCCTAGAAGGACTTTTATTTTGGTAAAGACTCATTGGAAAGTACCAGGAACACCCTGGTATTAAAAAAAAACTGTTAGGCACTGTTATCACGTGAGGAAGGAAGTAAAGATCCACATCACACAATAAATTTGTGCTAAAATATACAATAACTCGTAATGTCTTTGAATTTGGGTGTACTGAGGCATTAAACCATGAAGTATTGCCTCCCATTGGGGCAGGTTAATGTTTACACACAGGGGGCAGGTTTCAGCTCTGTGAAATAGATTATCTTCAGGTCCTTTGCCTTTCACTTTCTAATCGTTTATGAGCTTCCTGCTACAAATGGGACATATTCGACCCATACATTGTGGTTCAGTAAACGTATACCCTAATAATTAGCAGTAGCTGAACACAAAAAGAATAAATATGTTTATCTATTCAAAAAAACAGTTCACATTCCAAATAGACAAATCACACACTTAAGTCATGTTGCTTTGACTCAGCTTTTACTGGGTTTACAACAGGAGGTCTCGTGTTACACCACCACCAAAAGCTGTAAGGGATCCCTCCTGTGGCTAACAGGAGCTGTGTCTGCAGCCCATGGAGGCTCCTTCACTGTGGACTGTGTTGTTAATCGGAGCTGTGCTGTAGTACTCAGCAGTTTGTAGTAAAAGGTGGCGTGAGCAGAATGCTGATTCATGTCATACTGCCACCCCTCACCCATCCGTCCACGCAGATGCATAATAATCAAATGTATGAGGCTTTGCTGCATGTGGCTGTAATGGCTTGGCTCAACAAAAACCCAGAACCACCCTGTCCTTGGATTGTAACCATGGAGACACATGTAAAACAACCCTCTCCTCTATATTAAAGCTGTGCCTCTATGCCAGGGAAAGGAGAGTGAAGACAGCAGAGCATGTGAATAAGAAGTAGCTGGATGCTGCTGAGTCTCCTTGGCCTGGATGTTGAAAATGGGCCTGGAAATGATGCAGCTCTCTTTGGTGCAATGCAGACAGGGCAGGGAGGAGCTTAGCAGTGGGTGGAGCATGTGCATGCATGTAAGGGTGGACGTGTGTGATGAAGGTGGTGTTGTGTTTTTATGCATGAGTTCACATGTTGGCTCTTTTTTATCCTCCTCCTCCATCCACCGAGAAGAGGTTGCAAATGTCAGCAGCATGTGGGGAGAGGCTGCCTTTTTATTTCCTCTTTATTTTTTTTTGTGTGTATTTTGTTGTCGTCTGAGTGCTGAAACCGCAGCCGTGGTGAACGTTGTATCCAAAGTCGAGCAGCTTATAAAGAGCAGTTACATCATGTGAGGCAGTCAGAGAGAGGGAGGGCGGGGTTGAATAATCCCTCTGCAGAGCCTTGACAGAGAATCCATAGATCACTGGTGTGTCGGTCACCTTCTCCATACTCTGATTCCCCCTGCTGTTGTTATCAGATGATCAGAGTCAAACACTTGTCCTTCCCAGACTCATTTAGCTCAAATGCATCAGTAGCTTAGCAGTTTGCTCCCATGGTTGAATTCTGTTGGCTTCAGGTCACCGTTATGTCCTCTGTTAAAAGAACGGCCTATTTTCCTTTTCTGCTCATTCAGGCCTGAGGCATCCCAGTAAAGCAGGCGTTGATTGGCTGCCTGCTCAGCGTCACAGCACGTGATTGGGCCGGCGATGCAGGCTGTAATAATAAATCCTCCGTCCTGTGTCAGTCTGCGTCCACACGTTGCGTTGTTCTGATGTTGATGAGGCGGCTCTTCATTAGCATTCAGTGAAACCTACCGTCTTCTGACAGACGGACTGACGCCTGATTTGTTAGTCAACAGTGATGCATTGCAAGCATAACCAGTCTGACAGCATCACAGGAGACGCAGTGGTATCAAATATGTACAACTATACGTTTTTCCACCTGTGCCAGGAAATTCTTCTTCTTCTTTTGCTTTTCTTGAAACCACAAACCATCCATCTGTTTCTCCCTTGTTTTTATTTCATTTTTTAAAAGGCCTGTGTGTGTGCATGCCAGAGTGAGTTGCTCACTAGTTGACTGTTTACTGCAATGATGGGGAATGTAGTGGACACTCCCTCTTTGTTACTTAGGGGCCCAGCGATCATAGGAAACCATCTGACAATGGGAGGATGGTGTCTGAAGACACTCAGAGTCCAAGTATGTTGTAAGGTGCATATAGGCTCAGAGAAGAGGCAGCAATAAAGGTCAGGAGATGAAGGGAAAGAGGAAGACGTGAGGAGGATGAGGGTTTTATTGTTTCCAGCTGGGTCCGGGTGTGGTCACCATGGCCCGGAGACCTGCTGTGTTCAGTTCTGCTCTGTCTATGCCTTCCTGCCAAATGGCCAAATGCGTGTTGTTTTCTTTCTGCGTACGGTTCTGCACGTGCCCGGCTTAATGGCGATTTAATTGTGTTGTTGTGTGATAGTATTTCTTGTTGAAATATTTACATTATAGAGATTTCTGTGGATTAACTGCGGGATATTAATCATCTGCTGCAGAATCAACCATTATAGTATTAGGAAACCCAGCAAATGGAACATGGAACAGACTGAATGTTGCCTTGGACGGCGCCTCTGCGTTTTTATTGTTTGCTGTGACTACCAGCAGTTTGTCAGGCTTCGTGTGGAGTTAATGGTCATCTGAGGTAAAAGTGTCCAGGCTTTCCCATATCCACAGCGACTGTTGTCCTCGCTGTCGTCTTTTTCCAAGACACACTGGCAATAATTATCCCTCTTTTTCCGTATCAAAGTGGGAATGCAGCCTTTTAGGCTGCGTGTTTCCTGTTAAGCAACAAACGCCTGCAAATTAATGAATACAAAGTTTTGTAGTATAGAGACACTTGTGTTGATTGTTTTGCACCATATTTTAGAAAATGGAGATGAAAAAGCCTGCAAAGGGAAAAAAGCAGCCAGACAGACTGAAAAGTCTCCATTGTGTAAAAACGATGACCCTCCAATGTGGTTTGAATTTCCCTTTATTAGCTAAACTATATTACACTGATCAGATTTAATTATGCAACGTGATGCTACACTTAAACCAGTTGCTGTTGATGGATAGGGTCTGACTAAGGGTGGTGGAGTGGTCAGTTTTTCTTTACACCTCACTGGATTATGTTTTTAAAACGTAATGCAAGTGTCACTGACAGACCTATGGCAAAGAAACATATTTGAGCTCAACTCTAAAACCAAAGTATTACATCCTCACCGCATAATCCTCCTCTGGCAGCCGTTTTGGTGCAGCCATCGTCCATGTGGTTTTTTCCTCCTCTCTCATTGCTTCATTATTCAATTAAGCAGTAAAACACATGTTAACATTAACCACATGGAGGATCCCCTGTCGAGACCAGAGCAGTAAAGATGAACCGTGGGCCGGCGTGTCACGCTCCAACGGGTAGAGATACGGCTCTCGGCCTGGTTTCCATTTGCACCGCTGGCGGAGGAGAGTGATGCCGCTCAACGGGTGCACCTAGTAAATACCTTCTGGTTTGGACGGGGCGATTGTAGTGAGCCAGGTTGGAGTAGAGTGGAGGAGACACAAAGCTGTGATTCAGGTGCAGAGATCCCCCCCATCCACCCACGTCACAATGGGAGCATCCATCAACACAGCTCTGCGCTCTTTCCGTCTTTGATTTGATTGATTGCTGATGACTGGCACTAATGGCCATGTGGCTGCATGCACATGTGCAGACTCACGCCCACGTCAGCTTCGCCACGCACACACGCATACATTTACACACCTTTCAGATGCACTTACTCGGGGCTTTTCCACAGTTTCTGCATTCCACTGGCCATATCTCACTGAAAGGCCCCAACTGCTTTTAATCAGTTGGGTCACGAGGCGCTCCAGATGGGCCTCAGCGTTGGGTGGGACTGCAGCGGAGCTGAAGCGGGTGGGGAGAGAGGGGGGGACTGCACTTAAAGTCATGTAATAGTAATAGTCCAAATATTTGTGCCCCTTCTCTCCATCCCTCAGCCCGCCCTCCTGTCTTGAATTGCATCACCCTCCGCAGAGACCCATGATGGACACCTTGCCCTGCCCTGCTGTACTCGGCGTGCGTGTTCCAACATTTTCCATCATCAGACTGCTAGTCCTTAGTGTTTTTAAAAAAGAGCTCTGTGTGCTTTTTGGAGAGGGGAAAGACATATCGACGCATTCTGTAATATAGGAGTTCACCAAGTCAAAAATATCTGGGCCATAAAGCAAGAAATGTGCAGAATGTGAGTGAAACCTCCCAAACGCACTGTATCTGCAGAACTAAGATAGAAATATGAGCTCATGCTCATACTGAAGTCAGTCTGGTCAGCATCCCACACTTCTTATCTTCTTAACGCTGGAAGGGGGGAGTAGAACCAGGATGAAAAAGGAGAGAAGGTGTCATGAACAGGAATGTACAAACAGTAGATCAGCAGCCTGATGCTGACAGGTGCAGTTTTTGCACACATGCATGCGGACTAATTGAATCCCACAGTAACTGCTCTTTGTCAGTGAGTCATTATAAAATCAATGCTCTGATTTTCACCTTGCTTCATTTTGCTTTGACACTGTTTATGACCGTTACCTGGATACTGTCGCTCTCCCCTCGTCACTTGGCCCCCCGCTGCCCAGGTCTCACGTTACAGAGGCTGACGTCGCCCCATTCTCAGCGTTGGTCTGTTACATTAATACTCGCAGGCCCCGTGCCCTGCATGAAGGTCGCAACACATGCGTGCTTCAGGAAACGTCTGGGAATACTCGGAATGGGCGCTAGCGTCGCCCCTAGCATAGCATGGATGCAGTGCCCATCTGCTGCACCTAAAGGACCCTCTTTAGGTCGAGCTTAAAGTCGTCTGCATGAAGTGCGACTCCTGCCACTATTCTTCGACGCCTCGGTGGAACATTCTTGTCAATGGGATTGAGTGAGTGAGGTGCGCTCAGTTTAGAAGCTGATCTTGGCTCCGCTAACAGGATTAGCGTCGCTGCACCTATAGGGAACGCACTGGGCATTCTTTGCCGGTGGCTCCCAGCCTGCCAAGCTGTCTGGTTACCGCACTGATTCAAACTGACGACCCGCATTTAGCCAACCTTCTGCGTCTCGCTTTCTCCTTGCGAGGCATCAAGTCACCACTACCCAGCCCCCTTGCTGGTTGATGCCACGTCATGGGCCACCAGCAGGCAGCGCAGATATGATACAAGCAAGTCATTCATCTGACTGAATCTGAATAGTGCTTGATTGTAGAGATAAGCAGGTTAAAGGTAGGAAGCTCTTTACTGTGATGCAGTAGTGCTTTTGATAGGATGGTACATTTATAGCTAGGAATGAGACGTGCAGCTGAAACCAAGGCGGTAGCTTGATGGCTTTCATGTTTTTATTTCTGTAGCTGTCTCACAACCATTCGTCCGTAGCCACAACCTTGAAGCTTATTCCACATTATAACTGCTAGCGAAAGCCGGCGTGGGGGTCCATTTGTTCCCCACAACTGTTTTCCGTGCAGTATCTGTGTATGTGGCTGCTGCACAGAGTCCTTTTTGTCCGCTGCAGAAATCTCCCGCCATCAGATTAGCAACTGATTTAATGCTTAATCAGTTGCTCTGGTTCAGTCCCACCACCGCTGCCTGACAAACACACACTCCTGCCCCTCCTCCCACACACGAGCCAGTGACAGGCAGTGGGGTTTGCTGTGGGAGCCATCTGGCCTCAGTCTGGGCCTGCACTACCACCAACCGGCCTTTCACTCCCTCTCTGACAGTAACACATAAGCTCACGCATCCCAGCACAAACAATAGGTGCTGAATCACAGTTTAAGTGATGTTCATTTTAGAAACTAACATTTATTTCATAGGGTTAGTGATTTTAATTGCAAGATTGTGTTTATATACTGTTGTACATATTTATGCATGCTGTGTATTTTATTGGCTGCTTGGAGGCAGGTTTCCTTGTTTATGTAGACTCTTCCCTGAGTGCCTGTGTGATTTTCTGCAGCTTTTGTTTTGTGCCCACAGATGTGTACACATAATGTATTGGTAACGAAAGCACCATGGCAATATGGAAAGTCCCAAACACGACAGAAAAATGTGTTTAAAACTAACTTTTGCTAAAAAATCCTACTGAAAAAGGAAAGCCTGTAGTTTCCCCCTGAAAATCACTTCGGAGGTGAACTGAAATGAACACATCTACGTTGAAAGAAATGTTTCAGATGTATATTTACATTATATCAGCGTGTGTGCTTTGTGAGTTGTTGTTGCATATATAGCTGCACTTTCATACAAGCACACAACACAGCAGATTGTGGTGACAGACATGCTCTCACCTACCGGAAATGCCGTCTGGTTCAGATGAAGGCTGACGCCAGCGTACCGGAACGTTTGCACGATGTGGTGCAAAAAGTAAATGAATTGCATGATAGAAACTTTATCAACACACCCACTGGCTCGTTCTGACTTCTCCAGACAATTAACAGCATCACTCGCCAATAGGCTTGGTCAGGCTTTGCGTGTACTTTGTAGTAGAGAGGTGGGAGGTGGAATTCAATTAATGTCCATTCCAAGTGATTTGGATGTTTGTGTCCCATCATACAGCTCCTCTGGGTGAAGTCTAACTTCAGGGCTGTCTTACATTTTCTATATTATAACAAGTTACATATGAGACGTTGTAAAACTAGTTCCTGTAGCAATATTCATATTGGGGTAAATGAAAATGACCTCTTTGAAAAAGAAGCACAGCAAGATATGTCCTTGATTCATCAAGTGATGGGTGTGTGACGGGAAAATTAGGACCTTTTGTTGTTTTTTAGTGGTTCCTATAAAGGGTTACTCATCAGTCAGCTTGGAATTTACCCCAGATTAAGAAAATAGTGATAGACAAACACAGAGCGCAGATTCGTCAGCCCTGCGGCCTTGGGGTCCCGGCCCCCCTGGACAAACATGGGAGGAAAACATTCCAGTGAATAATGAGGCGAGCTGCTCCACGCTGTGGGGAGAGAGGTGGAGAGCTAAATGGTCTTTTCTTCAGCTCATCTGGCCCAGGTCCTTATTACGTAACTGGGGTTTTGTTGCGCGGACCCACGGAGGACAGAGCGAGCAGAGCCCAGGAAAAGCAGGCACTGTTGGATCCTCCTCTGCCAGCTGCTGCTTGGGTGAACGCTCAGCGCTGACGTCCCGCTGCGATGCACTTCGACGTCGGGGCTTTTGTGGATACGTCGCAGGCGCCCGGCTTCGTGCTAACAGCATCAGCCCCAAAACTATTCTCCGCCGAGTGACGGTAGCGCTCAGCTGAAAGACCACATTCTTCTTCTCCCAGCTAATACAGGACATTACTGTTCAGTCACACCTGCCCCACCCTGTATAAATCCCATGTCTGGCTGTATGTCTGCAGCAGGCCACATGAACCCTGTTGAACCCAGAACCACTGGCCTGGCTGACATTAGCAACAGCTACGCAACCTACAGGCCATTTTTTACCCATGTCCATCTCTTGGGGCTGTCAGTTTATCTGTTTTGGCTTATTTCACTCTTAGTTCATGCTATCTCGCTCTTGACCCCTTTTTCTTCTGAGTGCACTGACCCTTGGCATCTGAGCGGGTCCACTCATGCCGCTATTCCCAGCTGCTTATGTCATATTTTTATCTTCATCTTTGTTTGGGCCTGCCCTGTGATCCGCAGGGCGACATCAGCCAGCAGCTCAGACTTCATAAAAAAATCTGATTATGGCTGAGTCGTCCACTGTCATAAATCAGACCTGCATCCTCTCAGAGATGAAGGCTTTTCCCTGCATCTGACAGACATGTCAGTGAATTTGTTTTCCCAGAAAACACAAACTATATGATTATATCCTGGAAATGTTTTCTCATTTAGTATTTTTTGCTCGCCACATCACAGCTCAGTTGTTTGGTGACACACTGACTAACGGAGATATTAGCTGAATGACTGTGGCTAATTTAGGCGTTTGGAACCATCAAATGCACACAAGCAGCATGGTCGTTTTGATGACACGCACCATGATGTCACACAGTGAGCTTCAGGGCGTTTGTGAGTCAACGTCCTAATTGATAAATTCTCTGTGGCTGTACTCGGAGGTCTGATGAAGTGCAGCAAAGGGGGAGTTGAGAGGACGCACCCTTTGGCAGAAAAGAGTGAAATAAGGAGGAAATGAAGAAACGAGGAGAGGACCAGATTTGCAGCTCAGGCCAGAGAGGGGAAGTCCAAGGACCATCATTTCACTGAGACTCTGCAGACGTCCACATCTTTAAGGATTCCTCTCTTTTTCTGCCTGTTTGCCACATTTTTGCTCTCACTATTGCTGGACCATAATAGCAGGGTAATTTACAGCCCTTGGTCAGTCTCGGGTCTCGGTATGTGTGACTGTTGTTTAAAGGGCGTGTCATCAGTGCTGGCTCCAGTGCAGTGTCTCTCTTTATAACCAAGACCAGATCTGTTCTATAACACAGTTGTCACAGTCCACTGAACGCCTTCATAACATTAGGTTTAAAATTGCATAAAAATGTTATCGTACTAATGTTCAACTTTTCTGATGTTAAAAATATACTAGAGAATTGACACTCCTGGTTCTAACAGATGTGGAGCAGAGGGAACAAATAATTCTTCAGTCTATGAAATTGTACAGCCATTAAAAAAAAAGTTTCTGATCTGTTCTTTCCAAAATCCATATTGAAGCTAAAACACGTTTACTGCAGCCGCACGTGAGAAAAGTAAACACAACATGGCAAAAGGCCTCATATCAGCTTGAATATTTCATATTCCATTACGTTGGAAAGTGTATTTTTAGAGTTGGCATCTCAGGAGTCACTTATGAATTTTAAATGGTCGTTTTGAATATTTCACCAGCGGACCAGAATAGTAGCGTTAGATGCCAGAGATGACGTGGATGGAATCTGCATGGAGGCAGCCAGAGATGTTGGTATTGAACTTTGCTGCCCTGGCTAGGATTATTTTTCTGACTTTAATTTTAAAGATTTAAATAATTTGTTCATCAATAATTGAAGATATTTGTACAGTAGTTGTAGCACTAAGGCGCCTGTTTACTGTAAACCTAATCCTTCCTAAGACAATTGATGGTCTAGAGTCTAGAGCACATAGAGAAGTCAACATATCAAACATCTTGCCGTCCAATCTGGCTGTGCTGTCCTTGCACTATGTGTGTTGTCACCCATTACACTGTAATTATGCACCTCCAGTCCAGACCAAACCACAGCAGTCTGACCTTAAACCTCTGCCAAGGGACTTCCAAGCTCAGCTTACACCCTGGTATATGGGCCCTTTATGAAGCACATGCTGGCTAACGGCTGCGTCACAGTTTGTTAAAGGAGCCATTCACAGATCTGGAAAGTCTGAGTGATTAGTTTACATTCAGGGTGGAGAGGTTAGACTCCATAACCTATTCTCATTTCAGTTTATTAACGTTTCTATTTCATTCAAGTGTTTGTCCAAATATGTCGGTGTCTAATTGTTGACATCTATGCTGGGTTTTTCAGCCTGAGTGGGTTAAAGTAGCTCTTTAGGGTGAATCCAGCTGCACCAGAGGTTTAACCATCCCACTAGATCAGTAAACCAGTGCAGCACATCAAAGCCAGGTCAGAGAGAACCTACTGAGACTGACCTGGAAACAGGCTTATCCCACACTACCATGTCCATCTGACAGGAGTATAATTGTGTCTTCATTAGCACCTTCTGGTGATCTGAGGCTCTTTGTCATCTCACTTCTCCATAACCCTGAGGTTTTTCCTTTGGGAGGAGCCGGGACAGGATGAGAGATGCCATAATTAAACATTAGCACAAGAGGTGTCCGGCGTGGGGTAGGCTGGGGTAGCGCTTGTCATCAGAAACATATCTGCTTCTTTCTGAGAGCAGCTGCCGAGGAGTGAATGAGCACGCTACTGAATGCTTGATTGGCAGAGGCATTTGTCTGAAGGTGTCTAGGGACCTCTGGAGACAATTGTCTCGATAAAGCAGCGCTCCTTCACCAGGGAGCTCCCTAATACACCAAGCTCACGCAAAACCCCCTGTGGGCTTGGAACCTTTGTCTTTCTCCCCGTTAGGTTTTTTGGTGAGTGTCCAACCCATGACCTCTTCTTGGTGCAGCCTCAGCTCAGTTTTTTGAGGAAATCCCCTGCATTTTTTTCCCACTCCTAGACATTTGAAGCTGCCGGGCATTTCTCCCCTGCTCCTCACAGATGGTCTCCATAGCAAACTGTGATTTTTGAGCGTAGTTGTTGCCAGTGGAGTAGAAGTATTACATTGGCTTGTAAATATGCGGTGGGCATGACTCACAGGGAGTTAAACTGGTAGCTTTTGGAGTTGTTGTGTCGTAATGTGTTATGTTTGAGTTGGATGCTCCTTAAAATGAAACAAAAGCTGGTGCCAACTTGCGCTTCACGCCCAAAGCATGCATGAGAAAGAGCAGTTTTATTATTGGTGTAGGGTTTTAATGACAGCAACCGCTGATAGCTTCAGCATTTATTACAACATGACCTATTTTTATTAGTTAAGAGACATTCAAACTGTGTAATGATTCCGTTCTATGTCCAACATCTTTAGTTTATTTAAGTGATTGTCAACATTTTTTGCTTTTGCCAAGACTTTTAACTCGGGAACATTGTAGAATGACTTCATTTTAGACTGTGGGAATTTAAACAGGCACCTTCAGTATGGGGACCTTATCCCATCTGTGAAACACGGACAAGCAAGCATACCTTTAAACTGGATCATGCATCAGACAACAGGGCTACAGATCTGACTGCTCCCTGACATCAGTTTTGTAGAAATGGTGGATAAAATCAGATTATGATGAAAGTCAACCATCATTCCTGAGTAGAAGCTGTTCTGGAGAAGTGGCCTGAAATCCCTCTGCACCACAGTGAGCTGATAAACCGTTCATCAGAAACTTTTAATTGAAGTTAGTTTTAAAAATGAGGTCACAGTAGTGAACAGCATAAGCTGAGTTGATCTCTAGAGGACATGAAAAAATATAGTTTATCCCCTCTTTAAACTTACTGAAGCAATAGCTTGTTTTTCAGCCTGTTACATATTCTTTATTGCTAAACAGAATGTTTGGTAATGAGCGACTGTTTATTTTCCAGCTGTGAACAGCGTCTCCAACTCCCTTTTGCTGTCCAACTTTCTCCCCTTTGCCTTCAGGCTCTATACTTCCAAAGCACCCTCCCTCTCTGCTGCCATTGTACTTTCTGCCAGATGAAAGTGCTCAAACACTATATTATAAGCTCTCATATTCAATACCTGACCGACTATTGCCTCTGACTCACAGATTGAGGCACTTATCTGCTTGAAACAAGCTCATTCTGCTCTAGTATCTGCCTGATCATCTCAGGGCTGCCCATGCGTCCCCAGGGTAGTCAGTGGTGGGGTTCATACCCCTCGGTAATCCCTGGGGGCTGCATGAAGAAGGGCTTTATGGATGTGCAGTGGTGTGGCTGCGTAGTGGGAGCAGTCTGTTCCCTGGCCCTCATTAGCCGGGCCATTGTTACAGTAAGCCATACCTCGCGGAGCCCAGATGCAGCATGTTCAGATTAGATCTTACACCCGCCGGGAGTCCTGAAAAGCCTCCTCCAAATTGAGCCTAATACTCCTGCAAGACTTTCCCTTTCCTTCCGGCACCACGTACCCCACACAGCCACAGCTACATAAAGTTGGTCACACATGAGGACCAATCGGTCGGAGCCTTGTGTCTTTAATCCCTGTCCAGAGATCCTGTCAGCTGCTTACAGACCACAGGCCCTTTATTCTTTTGTTACACAAATCAGAGCTGTAGATAATCATCTAATAAATTCTAGACTCTAGATTTGAGTGGATTAAAATGAAAGAGCATCATGCAACAACCTGGTTTTCATTGTGTGGTGTTCTCCCAAAATGTTAACATCTCAAACGGGTTTCACAACTTGGGGAACATGACTTTGGTTGTTAGGGTTTGGATTTTGAGCATTCCTTGTGAGACTTGGCGTCCGTTGTATAAATGTAGATGTAAAAACTTCCAGCAGTAGCTTTTCTTGATACTAATTTAGCTTTTTGCTTTCCAAATCCACAATTTGGACTCGTATTTGTTGGTCTTTAAACACATGAGTAAAGGGCTCATGAGTGGTCCCAAAAACCCTGCACTGCTTGACATTTTCTCCATACTTGTCTTTATTTTACCACAGGCTGTTGTTTTTGGCCCTTCATGTGATGTTGTGTGAAGCCACAAGGCCGTGTGCAGAATTATCAGCCGGGAGAGTCCAAGGCCCACTGTGTTGGGTCCAGCGCTGAGTGCTAACAACACAGCAACAAGCGAATGACCAGCAAACCCTCCATCTGTTATCGATGGCACCACCCTTCACACACACTGGTAGAATTTCACAGGCGTCTGTGGCCATGCTCAAGTTGATTTTATCAACTGGACCACACTGGAACTATTTGTTATTGCTGCTTTTCTAGGTTAGAAAACAAAACTTACAATTTACACTACAGTGTAATCCCATAAAGTTTCTCAAAGCATTTTCTTTGGTCGGCGCTAAGTAGATGTGGTCAGTTTATAGTATGTTTGGCCCTGGTCCTGTTAAGCTGTCTGCTTTGATATGATGTCTTCATTTAGAAAGTATTCTTATTTTGTATTTATTTAGTATTTATTATGAAATGCATTAGTTCATTGAAACGTAATTGTAAAACGTAAGTTTAGTCATATCTGAGGAAAGACAGTGTATCACCTGAGTAGTGTTATATTCACTGTTGGTCTTTCTTTATTTTCTTAGAATGAATTCAAATCAAGGTGGGACCTTGTTACAGTAAGTCTTTGTAGTAATGTACTTCAGCTGTTTGAAGTTGTTTAAAACAAAGACTAACTTTAGAATTTTCATCGCTTTTTTCCTCCCTAGCTTCTAGATGACATCCCTTTTTAAACTAGTAATTAATTTTTGAATTAATTAATTATTCTTGTTTACCATGAAGCAAATCATCAAACGAGGAATCGTATCTAATGTTAAGACAACAGTTGTATGTGTGGGCCAGTCCGAGCTGACTCCAGTGCAGCTTCAGCAACTGTTGTTATTGCAGTTTGTGGAAGTGGCTGCTCCACAGACTGATGTAGTTATACCTCAAGAAACATCTGCATTCACAGCTTTTGAACATCTGGCAAGACTGTGTTTGAAGTCTTGTATCTCAAATGCATAATGGATGCCCTTTCACTTTTTTAGGGACTGGGTTGCTTTCGGAAGTATGAATAGTATGACATTAATAGGTCATCATTACAATGTTTTAGAGCTCTGAGCTTTCACTTTTTCTGCCCACCTTAACTCCACTGTGTGGCCTCAGCTTTGGTCCACATCGGAACAACACAAAGGAATTCAAATGACTTCCTCGACCGCTTGCTGTCACACCTAGATATTCCGTTCTATACATAAACATGTACGTAGACACACACAAACAAACCGTGAAATCATGGGCACCCACAGACACTCCAGTCCAGTGGACCACATTGTTGTGGTCTAGTTTGTTGCCGAGGCAACGGCACAATATTTCTGGGCGGCATGTCTAGTTTGTCCACATGGCACCAAATTCACTTCCTAGACAACAGGAATTCCATCCAAGAACCTTTTTTTTCTTCTCACGCGCTTTAGATTTAAAGGAATTTAGAGACATACATGATGCTGTTTAAAAGCTCCAACAGTCTGGAATGTATTAGTTTTACTTTGCCATGAAAGGTAGAATAGAAATGGAAATATCAAATCTGACGTTTTCACCTGTTCTCCTTTCTCTGAGGTAAATTATTTGTGTTGTAGATATAATGCTACTATTCCTGTCAGACTTAATCCATGTTTTGGCTTCCACAGGCCCAGAGTCAGTGTTTAGTGACTTCTATTTCTGAAGTCTTTTCCATGCAGAATACCACATACTATATTGAGCCCGCTTGAATGCGGTAACAAGATGCTCGTAACCAAACCCTGAAGGGGGAACATTCCACGACTGGGTTCCCGATGTTGCTTTCACGGTCACTGATGTCTGGGGTCGTCACAGTCAAAATAGGCTGCTATTTACATTTTCACTGTTTAGCAAGCGCTTCCATCCAGCGCCGGCTGCCGACGGACACAAGTTAGCTGCTAAAGGTAGTGAACCAGTGATTTAATCTACCTAGGTTCTGCTGCTGCTGTAGGAGCAGCACCGATGCCTCAGGGCCCCAACTTGAAAATGTGATTAAATATTAAATTAATGCTGCCCGCGCTCTCAAATGGTATCAGGGTTGAGTCTGTTCCCTAAAATAAAAGCAGTTGTCATGCTTCTGTGGGGTTTACTTTACTTTATGGAGCTATTCCTTCACATGCGTGGCTAGCCTCCTGTTGAATACTAGATTTAAGGGATTAAAGGGACTTCCAATGGTTTACATGCGTCCAGACTATTGAGGAACTGCAGCACTTTCATGGTCTTGACAATGTTAGTAATACCCCAGTGTGAATGTTTTCAGTGTAGATACAATCACCGCAGTAATATTTTAAAACTTTAAAAACTCTTTTAATGCCTTTATTTGCAGAAGAGGATTAGGGCCAACACAAATGAGGTCTGGCTTTAATCTTGAAATCTGAAAATTTTGAGATTAATGTCAGAACTGAAATATTTTTTATAGTGGCCTTAATCCTCTTCCATACTTATTGCTAAACTGGACACAAACATTTGCACCTACAAGTTTTCAGCTTAATTCCAGCAAGGCTTGGTATTGTAGCTAATTGCAAACAGACACAAACTGTGTTTAGCTTTGTGCTTCTTAATACCTTATGTATTTGGGCAAACTCTGAGTCGCTGTGCGTTTTGTAACTTCTGGTCTTCTCGCAGACGTCTGCTACACAGACATTAGGACTTTGTAGTTGCCAGATGAGCCAGAGGCTCATGCATGGAAGTGTGCCTTTATTAGTTGTACATTTTTACGCCTTCTAGGGTTCAAAGTACCAACGTTCTTCCTTATCTGCACTGGCCCTTCCTCTCTTTGGTTTCCGACTCCTGGTGTTTCCTCTAAAACACTTGAATATTCTTCAAACCTCAGCTGCCTGCAACTTGTATCAGACAGCAGCGAAAACTCGTTCTCTCCTTTCATTTGTTCTTATGATTTATTGATTAGCTCGACACACGAGTCTCAGAGTGTGCGTTCGTGTAGTTAATGCACAGCAGCTACAGCCTCCAAAGGCTGGCAGCAGAGGAGGTGAGGTAGTCACAGGGAGATGAAGGAGGTAGGAAAGGAAGGAATTCACTTCTGCGTGTGTGTGTGTGTGTGTGTGTGTGTGTGTGTGTGTGTGTGTGTGTGTGTGTGTGTGTGTGTGTGTGTGTGTGTGTGTGTGTGTGTGTGTGTGTGTGTGTGTGTGTCTGTGTGTGTCTGTGTGTGTGTGCGTGCGTGTGCATACTTCACAGAGAGTTTTGTGTGGTGAGTGGGTGGGTGCGTCAGTCAGTCGGCCTAGCTCTCTGCAGTGCACTCTCCTCTCGCCTGAATGGAAACATCGTGTGTCTGTGGGACGCCCAGAGGAACAGCCCTGTTTCTCGGCGCTGAGACCAGAACAGATAATCAAAGGCGGACTCGGGAGGACAGAAGGAGCAAAATGGACTCAACCAGAGACTTGGAATAGACTGAAAAGAGGAAGTAAACAGTAAAGACTTCAGTAAGACTACTGGTTTGTCCGAACACGTCAGACCTGGCTATGCCATGCTGGCCCAGAGGAACGGACTGCCTCCAGGCTGCAAGCGGCTTCCCCTGAAGGATCATCCTGACCTGCGGGACGTGGACGCGGACGCCCAAGGCTGCTGCTCCCTCTCACCTTCCCTCTCATCGGGAGGCTGTCCCTGGGCTCGGCTGGCCGGAGTGGACGGCTGCTTGTCGGAGCCGTACTGCCTTTGGTTCCAGCTTTTGGCCAAAGCCTACTGGGGTGAAGTGGAGCTGGGGCTGACCAGTCCCAACCGCAGCGTGTCCTGGGCTCGGCTCAGGGAGGCATCCAGAAAGAACTGTGTGCGATCCCGGGTAAGGACAGAGATGTTGTTAGGGACGGAGAGCATCCCTGTGATTTGACATTTAGACTCTTAAAGCTTGTGGCATTTAGGACCCTGCCATGCCAAGAAATATGCATGTAGGTGATATCCGTTTACATCGGAACCATTTTTGAGGGGATGAGAGGTGCTGGGCAGCGGAATTTTAGTGTGCGTCATCCTGCGCTGCAGCAGGTTGTCCTGTTTCACTGACCCACATCTTTTTGTCTAATGCGTGTGTGTCTGTGCGTGTGTGTTTGGGTTTTAGATTTCGTTTATTGTTATTAGACCCGGTGGTGGGTTCAGTGACACGTCGCTGTCACAGGAAGATGCTGTTATGTTTTCAGCTGTGCATATCTCACAGGCATGTTTTCAGCATTTCTCCTTAAGTAAAAGTACAACAATTGCCTTTATTCGGTTTTTTTTATCTAACATCATAGACTGAGGTGAGGAGTTTCTTTCTTAGGGACCAAATGAGGCAATTTAAGGCACATTTTTCTATGATACAGGAGCAAGGGTGACTAATGTGGTCAGACAAGCAGAAATGGAAAGATGTTTGTAAAGTAAAAGCAGGAGGGAGTGGAGGAGGCACCTCCATGACGTCAGACAACCCGAGTTGAATCACACACGAGCGTGGAGGAAAGCTGAGTGGCATTCAGATCCACACAGGAACAGGCATGTGAATGTCAGCGATGCCATATGGCAGCGCACGCATCTAAAGATGCGATGAACAGACCGCGTGAATAATTAAACGGTATTTGTCCACGCTTCCTTGAGGCAGATTTACAGTATTGCACCTTTGGGGGAACCTTGAAGCACTTTGTCCTGTGCGGTCTCCATCCTAAGGGACGTTTGTGCAGAGTGGCTTTGCTGTTGCGTAACATCACATTCCAGTTTCATCACAGAATCCAAACAAACAGCTGAGGTGGGCTGCATCAGCTCCAGTCCTTTCTTTCTTTCATCTCATCGCCTCTCGGCCTCACTGTGGACGGTGGCTCTCCTCCAGCTGGGTGTTGGGTAGTGTTTTCGCCCCACGCCCATCCCGCTCTCTGGAGGCTTCTACATCTCCTGCTCCCAGACAGGCAGAAACCAAGAGGGTCGGTGGGGGAAGGGATCTTTGTTTTGATCCGTATGTAAGGTGTATTTTTGTGTGACAGGAGCCTGCGGAGAGATCCTGATTGAGGTTTGAACTCTTGGCAGGTTCTCATAGACCAGATCACGATGCTAGTGTTAGCAGCGACTGCTACAGTAACTCGTGCCCTGCGGCGGTCCAGCCCCAGCGTGACTCTGATGATGGATGTGACAGGAGTCAGAGCAGCAGGGCTGATCGGTTGGTTTTCCTAAGTGATGGCGCAATGTGGAGTAGTTGTCATCAGGGGATACAGAACATTGCCTGTTGTGTGTTACGTCTTGTGAAAAATGTGGATTGTAAAGCATATGGAAGAAAACACTGTGTAACAAAGGCACCGATCTGAGCTTTTCCCTCCCTGTAATAATTCTGGTACATGATAGGCTGATGCATGTTACACATCCCATAATAGAATGAAGCCAGTGCTGGAGGGTAACGCTAGACTTTTACTGCAGGTTATTATGACACTGATACACCATCATTTATTATGCACTTGTATTTGCCTCTTGTGAAAACCATTTGACAGGTGCTCAAACATTAACAATAACCTGATTGAGTGAGAGCAGGTTTCAGCACAACAGCATGTTTATGTCTAATGCGCGGTCATACTAATCCAGCAGCCCATAGTTTGGCCTTGACCCTTTTAACATTATGCAACATTCCTGTTGAATCACATCCATGACCATCATCCTGTATGTTTGTGAGTTTTGTAATGTAATTTCCTGGAAAACGGGCTCGTGAAGGAACATGTGAGTGACTCACTGCATTTAAAAGTCCGCTGCACTTTTCATCCGACCGAGTCGGCGTAAACATTTTCTTTGTGCATCACAAACACCTCGTCGTCGGCGCGTTTCAGGTCCGATCGCGGCTGATGTGGAGCGTGCGTCGCGTTACGCAGGCAGAAACGTGACGTTACGCAAGCTGAGCACTGCCAGCATTTAAGGGATGTTTTTATCCTGTTAGTCACAGTAAGAGTCTAGGAGATAAGTCTGTCATCGTGCGAACATGCCAAACGGCCCCGCAGAGCCCCGAACGAACGCGCAATAACCGGAGCCATATGTGCCGTATAGCTGCGCCGGAGCCTGGCCCCTGTGCAAGCGGAGCCAAAGCCACGGCGCTGATTATTCCTGACAGATACTGTGATCGCTGACGTTGAGCACAACGCAGGAACTCAATGACTCGACGGCGCTTGGGCTTCTGTTGCCAGCGTGTAGAGTTTCCTCCGAGGAGGCAGGTGTGATGAGTGATGGTCGCCGAGCAGCCGGATGTTTACATCACATATGAACATATGTGAGCTGAGACTTGTGAAACCAACGGGATATTTTCTTATCAGAATGCAGTTGAGGCACTGGCAGAGTGGAAACAGGGGCTTCACGTCATCATTAGAGAGATTTTGATCTTCTCGAAGCACAGTTTTGACGTTTGTGCTTCACAAGTCAAAATGAATCAATATTAGAAATGAGGTATTTGTTAATAGTTTTGGCTACTCTAATTTTATTGAAGGGATTTTGTTTACATGATTTTTTTATAGATACAAATCAGTACAGATATCAAATATTATATATTTTATTCAACATGCAGATGAGAGATGGCTAAAAGATTCCAAGCCAACTATTTCTGACATGTAACTTGTTTTGAAGTGTTTAATTATTTATGTGTGATGACATGACACAGAGACGCAGTTCAAGCATACAAAGCGACGCCTTGTTACTCAGCCTGCTCTTACAGCTGAAGAATCGCCAGCTGGGGATTTCTTGTGTTTTTAAATCAAGGGGATTTATTATATTGCTCCAGGCTGTTTCTCGTGTAAAAACACAATCAGCTTTGTTTCAGCACGGCTACGTCTATTACCAGTGGTTGAAGAGTGACTGACTTGTTTTGTGGCTGAGTTTGTTTTTAGCTGTGAACACGTGGAGAAAGTTGCAGTTTCACGGTCACTGGGTTGTTTTTCATAGGAACGTTTGACTTTTAAATCTGTTGTTCTGTTTTTTAGTTTGCATCATTTATAGCTGTACTTTCCAGCAACATAAATCTAAAGGGGCCATGATTTACTCTGAAAGAAATGAGCAAACATTTCTAATGCCGTTATGTTTTGGTTTTCAATAATTATTTTTAGGTTCGTTTATTTATCATTGAGATTTAGTGCTTCATCTGTTTAACTAACTATGTAGTTAGAGCCCTCTTTGTTTGGGGAGCTAGTCACATGTCTGATCGTTAGCTTGAAACAGATGGTAGGTTATGTTTAACCTGCTTATGCCCTCCGTACTGTACATTTCAGTGAGTAACACTTGTTTATGTGCTTTCTGTTTCAGGGCAAACAGAAGGATGGGCGCAGTCAGAGCGAGGCGTCGACCGCGGCCTCTCCGGGGCCGGAGGAGGAGCCGTTTTCTTGGCCGGGGCCGAAGACGCTTCACCTGCGCCGGACGTCCCAGGGCTTCGGCTTCACTCTGCGCCACTTCATCGTTTACCCTCCCGAGTCGGCCGTCCACAACTCTTTAAAGGTGAGCGAGTGTTTCAGATCACATGTAAATATACCACATCAGCCCGACCTTCATACTCTGTACCACAGCTCAGCAGCTGTGGCAAGAACCATACAGTATGAACCAATAGCTGCAACCAGTCCTTTAAATGCTAACGTGCAGTAACAGCAGGGTTCCAGGGCAGTTTTCTGGCTTGTAGCATCCTACCTGGGAAATAGGCCAACCATCCTCTGGATAACATCAGTACCAATCTGTCCTTTGGTATTAATCCTGATGTTAGAGCACTTCCGGCTCCTAATGGCCACAGACTAAAGGGCTTGACTAAATGCGACAGGTCTTCTTTAATGGGAACAGGCTGGCGATTCAGCTTTCTCAAGGCTTATCTGGGGCCTGACTCATATTAGTTTTTGTAACTGATAATTCAGGATAAGTCGGGTTTACTTTGCTCTGAAGTGTATTTTGACAACCCCTTCTGTTTGCAAGGAAGGATATCCCACGAAGTGAGCATAGTATGTTCTGTTTATAGCTGTTGGCTTGGGATCCGCATGTTGAAAGAGAAACTATGGCACAACAGTGAGGATTTTCAGACATTTGTGTAACCGAAGTGATAGACGGTTTATCCCAGAGGCCTTCTTGGGTATCATTCTGTTGTTCTGGCCACTTCTAATCCAGTCATGGCCAGTATGTGCTTCTGGTGTCTCACTAGGCCTTGTAGGATATGAAGGCTAAAGGCCGTGAGTTTGAGATGCTCACCAGACAAAATGAAGACAGAAAGTTCATCAAGGAGTGGCAAAAATCGGAAGCTGATTAACTTAATGATTAAATTGTGTTGATACGTGGAACTGTAAAATTCTCTAATTACGTAAGCGGTGCGTTCATTACATTGCACTTTAATTACTTCTGGGGTCTTGGATTGGAGCCGTTGCCTAATCGCTGGTTGAGGATATTGGGGTTAGCTGGACGAGGGTCAGAGCGTCTTAAGGAAAGCGCTGGGAGAGCTGCGAGTCTTAAAAGATGCGTGGAGCACATATGTGTCGCAGAGAGGATGTGGATTAAAGCAGCAGGATTTTAACTGGGGCTCTGAGGGAAATTAAAGCTTTATGCGTTGAGGAAATAGAAGAAAAAAAAACATAAAATGGCTTGAAGTGTTTGTTTTTTATTTTCCCATAAACCATGACAGGAGTTGAGCAGCTCTGGCTCTCGTCCACGTTTCTCTTTTGCTCCACATTTATCGCTCTATTCTATTCTAGTCATTGTCAAGTTGTTCATGTTTTGACACATTCTGTTTTCTTTCTCTTCCAGGATGAAGAGAACGGAAGCCGAGGTGAGTGTGTGAACATTTGCTCTGCTCCGCTTGCTTCTGCAATGAAAAATGACACGAAGACGACAACTCCGTTTGTTGTCAGTCATGTGATGAAGCAGCGCTCAACATAGAAAGCTGTGCCTTATTTTTCATCTTCATGTTTTCTCACACACTATCTAATGACTCAAGTTTTTATTTATATTTTTTTTAGTTTTAGTTACAGACGAGTTGGAGTAGGTCGGATGCCTGAATCTGATGTTCTGGGACCTCAGGTGTTTTTATGAGAATAGCAAATACACTGCGTCTCACGAATCATATACTCCACACGATCTGGTTCAAATTATGATTGACAGCCTGTCACTCTAGTGCATTTTGATGCCTTATAGGTGCATGTTGATGAGTCCTAGCTCCCCGGGCTGTAGTTCTCATTGGTTTCAGGGAGGGGTCTGCGTTGCAGGTAGGCTCGGGTTCCTCCCGGACAGCGCGGCGGCGTCTCGCTGCACTACGGGTGTATTAAAGGTTTGCTCCTCGGAGTGACGGTCGGCGCTGCGCCGCTAGCTTGGCAAGGCCTCGGCATTCCTCGGAGCATCCGGCTCGTCGTTCCACTCCACTCAGTATTCTGCTCACGTCTGCAGCCCAGCAGGAATCCCGGATGATCATGCTCCATACGCTGACATGTCACGCAGGAACAGCGCATAGAACCACCAGGCGCATGTACGACATGAAAGCTCAATGTTGGCAGACATCCTGTTAAAAACACAATGGATTTCTGGGAATAGCGTCACTTATTTCTCCCTTATTACTGCAGCCCTTTGCTTGACTTGTGAAGCATCCAAGCCTCAGGTGTGAATCAGTATGGACAGTGAAAGTGAAGAATCCGGGGTTAAAGAAGGGTGAGCGCAGAGCTTATGTGTTAAATCTGACTCTTAAACTCCTCTACGGGAAATTGAGAGATTCCTGAAAGTGTCCCTCATTGTCCCTCTTGGCCCTCGGTGTCACATTCCTCACACTCTTCCCTCTCCCCGCTCCCATTTTAACCCCTCAGTGTCCACTCTGCTCTTTCAACATTAAGCGCACACAGGGACATGCTTCCAGCGAGAGGAAGCCCGGTGTGAAGTTACACAGTTCGTGCGCATTTTTAGCTTTTATGAACTTGAATTCCTTCGTGCGACTGTCTCTAAAAGGAATCATGTAAAACCCACTTTGGTGTCATTAAATCCGATGTGGTGAGTTCAGGGCTAGAGAGCTATTCATCCTGGAGCTGATCTGTGCCTGGAGGGCCCTCCTGCTGCCACAGGAAGGTACTTGGCCCGTTTCCAGCGTCATAAATCCTCCGGTGCCTCCGCAGACCGGCTGTGGTGATGAGAGTGGCAGGTAGCAGGACGTCAGGAGCAGAAATCAGGAATGCCTGGAATTCCTTTGCCTGGCTACAGCTGATGGGGCCAAGAAATTAGGAAAAACATTTGGATCAAATTTGACCTTTTAGATTAAAAAAAACACAGGTTTAAAATTGAATATCTTCCCTTGGCCTGTGTTTATCTCAGCTTTAGCTCTGTGCTCAGAAACAGATTCCAGGAACCACAAACAAATTTAAAATAAAAAGACATTTAGCTTGTTTACCGTTTTACTTTGCTGTTTTCTTTTTATTTATAAGCTGTTTCCTACATATTGTTATTGTTTCTTTGTGGCCACCGAGCACGGTGCCGGGCACATACCCAGACAGGTGACACATCTCCACGGCTCTGGTATTTTCTTTCTTTGGGTTTCTCCGACCGAGTCGGGTCGGCGGTGTTTGCCGGAGCCTCGCGGCCCCAGAGCTGCACTGAGGTTTATTTGCTTGATTCGCGGCCAGCGTGTGATGAGGCTGTTGCTGCTCGGAGAGAGACGGCCGACCACGTGTTGACTAGCTGGGTGTTGCCGCTGGAAATGCTTCAGACCTCTCGTAAACACACACACACACACTCTGACTTAAATACGGAGATCAACAAACATACACAGTGATGTACAGTTTATAAATGCAGAGTGGAGACATTAGCAGAGGAATGCGTTGCCTAACTTTGTGTGTGGCTCAAGTATGAATGTGTTTATTTCCTTTCACGGTGCTTGTGTACATACCAACCAGCCGTTATCCCCCCATCTTCCTCTCTATGACTTCCTCCCGTCCTCCCTCCCTCCTCCGCCTCCATCTCTTCAGCCGTGGTCGAAGGGTAAAATCCAAATGAGGCGTCCTGAGCGGTGCTGGCGAGGCCGTGGTACCTCAGCACAGCAAGATGAGCAACATGAAAAATGTCTCCATCTGTTCAAATATTTGTTTTTCTTTGGATGTGAAACACTTTTCTCTGAACATCTCGGCTTTATGTCAGGCTTTGGTTTGTTCCCATAGACTCTGCAGAGAGAGCAGATAGAATTCCCCCATATTCTCCAGTGGGTTTTTCAGGGCCCCACCTTCTGAGCATAACCGATGTTTTTTCTTCTGTCTGTGTTCCAGCTTAGAGTAAATCATGGGTCAGTGCTTCCTCGCTACAGAACGCAGCATCTTCTGTCATTGTACTATTCAGAGCCACGGATGCAAATTATTAATCACTATCTACATGCGTGTGTGCATTTACAGTAACCTACTGTGGTTTTATCGATAATAAGTTGATGTCTGACTGCACTTTTTGAAGATTATTTATAAGAATTGAAGTGAATAAAAGAAGAAGTGAACTTCTCCCTAAACACTGCAGAGGCATCACCCACAGATATGCTGGTTAACGATGGCAGCTGATGTTAGAGCACATAAACAACCATTTAATCCTTTACCCGCACTTTTACCCTTGTCTGTTGATTTTGGATGTATCAGAAGAATCATACACAGCCATTGAAACAGGTTAAATAGTTTCACAGCCACTGGGCTCATTTAAGGCTAAACTCACCATCTGCCTGCAGATGTTTGTCACTTGTTGCCTTGGTTGAACCTCAGCTCCCTTGGTAGATAGTTTGGCTTGTTTTACAGAAAGAAAACAAAACATTGAATCCACTTTTTTTTACTGTGTGGTCAGAGTAATGTCAGTACATATCCTCTTTCCGCTGGGTGGGTTATGGTATTTGGATTTCCTAAAAAAGTGATGGAAAGTACTCTACCACTTTCCTGTGTGGTGGAAAAACACCAGGTGTGTGTGTGTGTGTGTGTGTGTGTGTGTGTGTGTGTGTGTGTGTGTGTGTGTGTGTGTGTGTGTGTGTGTGTGTGTCTGTGTGTGTGTGTGTGTGTAAACCTGGGTGTTGTTGAGCTGAGGATGCAGCAGTGGTGTCAGCCACGTGTTTCTACATCGCTATGTCTCCCTGAGGTTAGAAACGTTACAGTCGTTGAAGTTATTTTCAAACAATCCCGGCTCTCCAGGAATTTAACCCACAAGTGCATCAGACCAGTGTCTGACCAGTGTCTGATGCACGCCTGGTGGCATCAGACAGATTGTTTCCTTGTTTTGTTATGTGTACCACTTTGTTTCATTTCCTAAAGACAAGCTCCTGACTTAACACCCAGTGATGGAAGAGGCTGTGAGACAGCCCTCCCCCAGTGTGGGGCTGTGGTTTGTCACAGAAAGCTGTGGCTGCTTACAGAGACCAGTAATTAGTGAAATGAGGCCTGTCAATCAGAGGCCGGGACCTACATGTCGTTTCAGCTCACGATCGTCTGCTGAAAGGCTTGAAAGGCTCCGGGTTTTCTCGGGTTGTGGAGAGGGTCAGAATCAAGGGCGCAGGTGTTTTAGCAGAGTTTAGGCTTTCAGTGTAGAGTTGTGTTTGGACTAGTTTGTGTGTGAACAGTACACAGATTTCATGGGAATGAACACGGCACAGACAGAATTACAGTATTTATTTTCACGGCTGCCTCCGCTGTCTTTGAGGAGACGTCTGACAATAAAACACGCTGTGCTTTTGAAGGAAGTCGGAGTTTATGGATTTATGTGAAGTGTATTTGTGCTTTGACCTTCCCACACTATGGGAAGAGCTCCCTGTGCCAGCACCATTTTCATATCCCTCTGCTGGAGGAGACCCGGCACAGATAGCCATCTAAACACACACACACACAGCGCTCCGCTCTGCGTTTGAAGTGCTGGGGAGAAAAACACCTTTTCATCTCCGTATTAAAGCGATGAGCACATCTGCATTGGTTGTGTGTGTGTGTGTGTGTGTGTGTGTGTGTGTGTGTGTGTGTGTGTGTGTGTGTGTGTGTGTGTGTGTGTGTGTGTGTGTGTGTGTGTGCGCGCGTGGTGTTTGGAAATGCGAGGCCAATGAAGACGATGGAGAGCAGCGAGTCGAGCGCAGGTATTATGCAGGGGTTAATGCAATAAGTGGGCAGCAGGCCCACCCCTCTGTAGAATAACATTATCTAACCCAAAACAACGGGGGAGCGCGGAGCTGGCCCACACGACCGAGCCCAGCTGTGCAGCCAGGGAGCGCAGCCAAGCCGAGCAGCGCGGGCTCCAGCCTCTTCATTAGAGCGTCCGCTGGCTGGGAGCAGAAGGAGTCATATGTGGAGGAACAGCAGATTCTCTGTTATTCTTCACGTACAGAGATTTGCTACTTTTTGTGTTTTTGCGCAGCACCGCGAGGCCTTTGACAGGAGCCTCCCTCAGTGTTTCAAGCGGCTGTGTCGAAATTGTAATAATGTTGGTTTTGTTTGCAATTTTAAGTCAACCTCTAACTTAAGCCAATGTTTATAGAACCATCCGCCAGTTTGTGCAACTGTTTAGATAAATGTTTAAATGTTGTAGGAAGTGACTATTAATTAATGGAATATTGGTAGTAGAGCGTCTGTGGACGAGCCAGAATCATTTGGAGGCAGGCTGATGTTTATTTAGGAGCATTAAAAATATCCACAGCTTTAGATTTTCACATTTAATCCCGTTCATCCAGCTGTAGGACCTGGATCCAATTTGTGCTGCAGAGTTGGAGACAGTCTGAGATTGGATCGGGAATGGGACTTGTGCATGCACGCACGCATGCAGAGACGCAGGGAGGGTAGAGAGAGTGTTTGTTGACATCTGTACTGTACTCCCACTATGAAGCATACAGGGGTGCCCTGTGCAGGAGCTTTGTCCCCCGGCAAGACAGGAGGGTGGTTGTAGGTGCTCTGCTGCCATCTGCTGGATTAAATATAAATATACATCTGTCAAACATCTCATTTCATAGTTACTGGAGCAGAGTAAAGTGTTTATTGGGTAGAATGGAAATCAATCCATAGACCTTTACAGTTTGTCTAATGATAATGGGCATATTTTCTCTGCATGGTTTTCAAAGGTCAGAATATTTAAGACTTGACTTTGACTTTGCATTGTTTTAAACTCATTTTATCGGTGTTGATGTTTTTATACCCATAATATTATCTGTATATGAAAGAAAATCATACATCGTTATCCTGCATTACCACATTTGACCACAAGAGGGAGGCAGCTGGACTCCTCAGTTAGATGCATTGAACATACAGCGCATCATACAGCCACTGCTACAGTGTGAGAGTAACCAAGTGTGGACTCCTGAACCCAAAATAGACACACGTTTATTTAACGAGTCTAAATCCTAATCCATCATCCTTTTTGTATACAGACACATCATTAAATCAACTGTACCATTTTTTTTTTTTTAAATACATGTGGGATTGAAATGCTAACCATAATAACACTGCAGTATATTTACATACTTTCTGTGCTGAACAATAGAAACACTTCTCCATGTTAGTATTGCTGCAGTTATATTCTCACTGCCCTACTTTGAGCCTGCTGCTCTTCCTCACTTTGAGACCAATCTCCTCTCTCTCTCTCTCGCTCTGCCGTTGCCAGGGAGACAGCGAAACCGTCTGGAGCCAATGGACACCATTTTCGTCAAGCAAGTGAAGGAGGGAGGCCCTGCCCACGGAGCTGGACTCTGTACAGGTACACACACACACACACACACACACAAATGTCCCCACAGTGTCACGATGTCCTCCCCCTTATAGCAAAAACATGGTTTATGGTCCCCACGTCAAAGTAAACACACACACACAGTACCAGTCTAGTGGAGCCTTTCTGATAACCAGATCTTATGATTAACTCTGCCAGTCTGTCCTCAAAGCACTGTTGATGCCAAGATTTCTTCACGTCTCTGCTGTAGGTAGTTCTACTGCCTTGTCACCTGCGAGACAAAGCAGACATAAGTTACACAGAAGGCTCCTTTGTGGGGGTTTAACCAGTAGGAAAATGCCCACAGTTACCTAACATCTACCTCTTAGTCATTTATAATTTTTAAGGGATGAAAGAAGAAGTTCCCATCTGGTGCAACTTTGAATCAGCTTCTTTTAATTCTCCTGGAATGGAGGTGGCGGCTAAAGCTCGGTGCTGCGTACGTCAGGGTTTTTGCCAGGTCGGCACTCTGTATTACAGGAAATGTTAAGTGGCCCAGACAAGCCCTCTGACTGTCAGCCTTTATCACTCCGCTCTCCTCGCCTCCTCCCAGGATGGGGGAGTGCTCTGTTTTCCCACAATTATCTAGTTTCTCTCCTAAACTCACCTCGCCTCACTTCCTGTAAGATGGCCATCTTTAGAAAAGTTGAATGGACTTGGCTCCCGACGCAGGCTCCTTCAGATAAACAAGCACACTGGTGCAGTGCTTTGATGTGAACACAGATGTGCTGAACGGAGCTGCTCCACAGCGGTTTCTCCTGGACTCATTTGACTCAGTTTACAGCAGCGGTGCAGGCTGGTAATTCAGTATTTAATTCTGCGCAGGGGATCGGATAGTGAAGGTGAATGGAGAGAGCATCATTGGGAAGACCTACTCGCAAGTCATAGCCCTGATACAGAACAGGTAAGACACCAGCCCAGATTCTAAAGTTGGACGACCAACCAACTCAGCTTTACTCTATCATTTAAAAAAAAACTATTTTAAGTTTTAGAAATATTTAGAATGATATTCATAATTCTCTGCTTGTTTTGAGTGTCTAACAGGGAGACATGCCCAAATGTTGACCCACTTTAATGACTAAGCGGTTCTCAGTCGTTATGTCTGTCAGTCAACCATTTAATCTGTAGTGTTGATTTGTTGAAGAAAATAATGAGCCCCACATGTTCTGACAGGGGTCAACATGATCACTGTGAAACTTTCAGACAGTCAGTTTTCCTTATCGCCGACAGGAATATGTGTAACATTCAGCCACACTCCATTAAACCGCAGCTATTGAGTGCTACGTTCTACAAAACGGAGCAGAACGCGCTCCTTTCCAGCCAGATGTGAAGTCTGTCTTTCTCTTTCGCTCTCTCACTTTCACTCTCGTTCTCTCACATCCTCCCCATCACCTGCATCCATCAGCGATGCCTCACTGGAACTGTGTGTGATGCCAAAGGATGAGGACATTCTGCAGCTGGTAAGCAGCCATTCATCAGTCAATGTACCTGCTCCGATTTGTAACATCGTTTATCATGAAGCAGACAGAGGCCGGGTGTTAAGTGCTGAACACAACAACGTGACACCGATGCTAACAGCCCCGTCCCGCACTCAGAAAGAATAGGAACAAGTGTCATTTCCGGAACGTGTAGCTGTTGTTTTTAGCTTAGTCTTAGTCACTTGACTCTCTGACAAAGACTTTACAAGCTTGAGTGAGTCATAAGCATTTGATTGGTCTTTGACTACAGACAGGACTGTGGGAAAGTGATTATATGGTGTTAATACTGTATGTGGCCTAATCGTTACTGGATTGATCCATGTGTGGACTGTACATTTTCATTGTGCATTGACTCCTTTGAAGCCTTCGCTCACTGTGCTTCTCTGTTTCTAATGTTTTTCATAAACGCTGTTATTGATTGCCTCCTGTGGGCGACTTTCCAAAACCACCACGCTGAAAAAGCCTTTAATAACAGGAGGCAGAGACCCAGACTTCATGCTACTGCTCCTCGCCCCCCTTTTCCCAGCACGCTGATGAGCTCACTGATGCAGACCGCCGGCCCACGCCGTCAGTTCGGGTCCAGAGCCCGGCAGACGATAACGCGGCACCCAGCGACGTCAAACCAGTCGCCGCATGTTTTTTCACCACCGTTTGGGAAATGCTCTCGCTAAGCTGAGAACTGAGTCAGATTCCACAGTGTTGATGAATTCCACACATAGCGTGTTAGCTCGGCTGCAGCTCACCAAAAGCCACAAAAACTCGCTGTTGGCATTTTGGAACGAATCTGAGCTCTCACAAGGCCGAAGGACTTTGCCAGCGAACACGAGTCGAAATTAAACTCAGTTTGATGTGCCAGGATGAAATAGTTCATTCACTGTCGTTTGAGGATCTGACTGTTATTAAGTAGATGAATAATAATAACAACGTATGAAGATATGACTTAATTCTTGACATGCTTCACATGGTCACATCCCCTCACTGCGGGACACGGAACACTTCTGTACAGGTTCAGCCACTTTTCTTAAAGAACCTTTTGCTGAGGATACGTCTAACGTTTCCGTTTGGGTCGTGACGAGCGTGTGGAGGCACCCAAACGTAAGCCTCAGTGAACGTCTGTTTTGCAACGCGTTTCTGCGTCGGCCGCTCTGGGCGACACCGAGCCCACGCTGGACCACAGGGAGCGCAGCTGCAGTCAGCTGACTGTTTACAGGCATGAGCCAGGGACACAACGGGTGCAGATCAGGCAAGCGTGTGCACGCTCGGCCAAAAGTGAACGTGTGACGGAGCGGCGTCTGGCGGAGACGAGGGACCGCGCCAGCTTAGCGTGTCTGTAGCGCCGCCGAAATGTTTGAGAAAGCGCAAAGTGGGAGGTGAGGCTCCGCAGAGAGCAGGTGAGGGTGACGGAGCAAAGCCAAGAAATGCTGAGTATGTTGAGAGAGCGAGAGAGGCTTTACCATGTGACAGAGAAGATGAGGGAATAATGGGGATGAACAGAATATATTTAGGCTGCCGACGTTTCTCTGCCTTTCTTCTTTATTGTGCCTCTCCTGCGACTGTGATGCCTGTTTTCTGTTCCCACAGCAGGATGTATTTTTAGCTTGTGCTGCTGCCTGTCTCACCTCCATCGCTGGTCTCATTTCTTCATGCTCACCTGTTTTCTCTTCTCTTTATTCCCTTTTCGCTGTGCTTTCCTTGTCTAACCCGTGGACTGCAGTTTTCCAGGGATATCACAGCTCTGGTAAGAGGGGAACTATACTAACTAACCACTTCACCTTTCTACATTATTCACAGCTTGTTGTTTGTACTGAAGTCCTCAATAACGCCCTCCTCGCTTGCTGTACGACTCCTGCGGATTACTAACTTCATTAGAATAGTGGTTTCCTTTCATAGCTTGTTGACACAAAGATGTGCCAAACGCTTTGAATACACAGACCTCAAACTTGCCCTGTACTTTCCATTTGAAGGAAATTGGTTTCTATTTAACTTTGAGCCCTGCTTAAACTGGGAGGCGGCGCCGGAAGGCAGGCTCACTGCTGCTCTAGCTTTTAGTGTAATTGTAACCTGACACCAGGTAGAGTGCCATCGATTAGTCCAACGCCACAACTCTCCCTTTCACTTTCCCCAGAGAGGATGAGGGAACATAGCAAGCTTAATATGCAGCCAGGGTGTTTTTCTGAAGCGGTCTGTGGCTCTCGCTTCACTGCTGACTGAGCAGTTGGACATTTTTCTCCACGTTTCGAGCTTGAGGACTTTAAGGAAAGTGCCACTAGAGTTGTGGAGCAATGCTGACCGAGGTAGTGTTAGCTGGCACTGGCAGGCAGAGGAGACCTTCATTCACTCTGCCGTCGTGCCTCAGGGCACACTCTCCGGTACCAAAGGTAGGTGAGCCTCTGCCAGGGAACTCCTGGCTCTGTGTTAATTCTGGACTTTTAGCCTTTACATTGTAATAATTTGCATTCTTGGTGTCTTTTTCCACAGCTGTGGCTTTTTATAGCTGGTACTTTGTGTCATAGCATGTTATACTTGCTCACCCGCTAGTCCAAAGGCGTGAATGACACTTTGACACACTTTGATTTGAGGAAACGACAGAAGCTCTGTGATGGAATGCAGTCGGTCTTTGTATTGACTGATTTTGTGCAATGGCAATGAACTCCTCATGTATATTGTAGTAGGTGAAGGACTTAGCAGCTTGACATGTTAAACTGCAGCTTTAGTTTTCAAATAGGAAAGTGAAAAGGCTGGAGTTAAACAGGAAGCCTTTGGATATTTATTGTATTTGCATTGGCAGCAGTTTCTGTTGGTTGCAGACTTCCACTATCTGTTTTACAGCTCCCACTGCCCTGTACTAGTCCTGAAGATCTAATGTATCTCCTCACAATTTTCTTCTGACCTTTAAATTATCTATTTTATTTCCAAGTCCACACTGTGATGTAATGTCCCATAATCTCTTGCAGGCATATTCCCAGGATGCATACCTCAAAGGAAATGAGGCATACAGCGGAAATGCCCAGAACATCCCAGAGCCCCCTCCCATATGCTATCCTCGGATAGAAGTTAAAGCTGTGGGCATGGCCCAGTCATCAGAGATTACAGCAGTCGGAGAGACCCCAAAAGGGCCATGTCAGGGATCAGCAAGACGAGGGGGGGGCAATGAAAACAGTTACCGATTGGAAATCCCTGTTCCACCAGCTCCTACTCAACAGAAACCTCAGACAGTGGTGTGTGTCTGTAACGAGAGCGGGAGGACAGCGGCAATGCCTCCTGATCCAGCTGACAGGGGGTCACGGGTGATATGGACGGGATCCAGCCACAGAACAGAAGACAACCAGTATGGTCCTCCAGCAGATTCCAGCTCTGCCAGACTCAGACCACACATTTCCTCAGTACCTGGCAGTGCACAGCTGCAACACTCCCCCTCCCGCCCCACGGAAACCCCACTCTACCCCAATTCTTCTAGTTCTAAACTCAGTGTGATCTGCCCTGACACCCTATCCGTATCATTACGGGCCCCTGCCTCACCAGACACGCTCTCACCGAAAGCCAACCACTGTTCACCATCATCCAAAGTCCCTTCCACTTCCCCACACCAGAACATTGACTGGAGAAACTACACCACCTACAAGGACTATATTGATGCCAAGAGGCTGCACACATACGGCTGTCGCACCATCCAAGAACGCTTGGACAGCTTGCGGGCAGCTGCTAATTCCAGTTCTGCTTATGCCCAGCAAAGCACACAAACGTCTTCTAGCACAAAACAAAGTGGAGCACTGGCTTCCCAGGTCAGACGGAGGAGCATGTCTAATGACAGAGGGGTAGATGGAAGTAATCAGGGTACTGCAGTGACAATTCCATTGCGTAGTGCCTCCCAAGAGAGGCTTGGAGCTGGAGCAGAGAGGATGGTGACAACCAGGAACTGGCCTAGGAGTGCTTCCCAAGATGCACTGCCGCTGTCCCCCCCTATAGGGGCCACCAAACCAAGGGCGCGTTCTTGTGACTATCTGGGCCAGCAGCTTGGAGAGCCAAGTTTGGCTGTCTGTGGAGAAAAGGCTGGGTTGGATGAGAGGTCGCTGCTGTGCCGGGGTGAGGACGCTAGAGCTCACCGGCAGGGGGCGGGTCCCAGGGTGCTACCTCATCCAAACAGGAGTCTCCCTGGACAGGAGAACGAAGGGCGATTATCAAACTCATCTTTAGCTGCCTCTGTGTTTACTAAAGGTCTGACGGATTCTGTGCTACCATCAAGGACAGATGGTCTCATAATGAGACCTTCACGTCTGCCTGTGAAAAACTCCATTTCAGACCCTTCATCTGTCTTGTCCTCCACAAAAGACCAAAGAGCTGCCATCATTGGCAACCATCTGGGCTACCCTTCTCCTCTGCGCCTGCATCTCAGGGACAGGGCAGACAGTCTGAAAATGGAGAGCAGGTGGGACTCCGGGTTACCAGCAAGGTCCTCCTCCTGCTCTGGTCCCTCGTCCAAGCTCCCCATACAGAAACAACTGCAAGGTAGAAATGTCCCTGCTTCTTCTGCGTCCTCCACCACTAATGGAGCCGTGATCCAAAAGCTAAAGGTCAAAGAAACCTCCGCCTCCATCGGTGCCCTTGTACGGACTAACGACAGCTTTATTGAGGGCGTGGAAGGACCAGATGCAACAGTTGTGGTTCTGAGAAAGGACAAACACTCTGCAGCCCCTCGCATTCGGCCACCCTCTTACGTATTCGCCGTTAATGACAACCAGAAAGCAGGGATTCATAAGTCACCACCACTGGTGAAGGCAGGCTCTGCAGATGGAGCCATGTGCTGGATGTCTCATGACAGCTGCAGGGAGATGCGTTTAAGGAGAATGGGAGAAACAAGGCAAAGGTCTGACTCCAATAACCTGAATGACTCTCTGGATTCTATCCCCTTCATAGGTGAGTCGGCATTTGTTGCTTTATGAACCGTATTTTGAGTCTCTCTTCCTGTTTCTATGGCAACAACAGTGACAAGGGGGTCGTGTGAAATTGCAGAATGAGTTGGTGTGAATGAAAAGTCATGTTTATGCATGAACATATGGTGAATCTTGAGCCATCGTGTCAGTTTGCATCAATGCACTTAAAATTCAATCTTCTGACATCTACTGTAAAGTTATTCCTTTCCAACTTAATACCTGAAGAGATCAAAATGAGTACGGACTTGCTCAGCCAGATAGGTGGTTTTATTTGTTTATAATTCTAAAGTTTCCTGATCTGAAAATAAGGAAATGCACATGCGCAATTGCACCTGTTGGATTGTATTTTATTTAGGCAAATTATGTATCAGCTGCGTGGAATAGATAACAATGTTGAAGTATTGATAAGAGAACCAAAGAGATAAGGTGCCGGTATGCTTGGGCCAAACAAGTTATGAAGGGTTGGAATCATATGCCTTTTAACAACTCCATCTTAACCCGGTCAAACACATTCCAAAACAAAAAAGAATCCCTGAGGTCAGTGTATTCAACAAGCTGGTGTATTCAAGACAAACTGGAACAAACACATAAAAAATCAAATATAAACCTGATACCTCACTGCTAATTATATTACAAGGAAGTGTTTATGCCTGATTGTACATTGTTAGAGGCAATGATGGGGAAATTCCCCAGGAAAACAGCGTGTGTTTTGTGTTTCTAGCGAATTGAGCCAGTGTGATTACAGGTTTTTCCAACCAGTTGCGACGCAGGGTGACACAGTGTCATGCATGTGGTTATGTGACAACCTGACTCCATCGCACAGACAACCATTACTAGGCACAAACACAAACTGACCTACTGAGCTGAAGTCAAATGTCTCCTATTTTTCACATACATGATTGTGTCCATCTTAGTTCATGTGCACATCTTCATTTGTTTTCAGGGTGTGTCATGCTGCTCATGTGCATTATCAGACTTTATGACACAGTTCTGTCTGTGTGTGATGATGCAACATCAGACGACTAACCTGCAGAAGGGCGTGTAATACGGCCTCTCTGCTGCTGTAGCTCCATGTGCTTATCACATTTTTATGGCTGTCTGCTGAAATGTTTATTCAGACTGCGACAGCGCACATGAAGTAGACATAGTCGGGCAATGTGATGTTACCCGTCACAGTAAGCAGCTGGCTTTAAAGGGCAGTGTTCATTCACTCATTTTAATAGGACAAGGAGCAACTTAGTAATGAGATCCATTTTAAGCTTGGTGTTGTTGCACAGCTCAGTTTCCCCTGAAAAAGATTGGACACTTTTACATATTTTTTATTTTTTTAAAAGGCATGAAAACAAGGGGGTTTAAAAATACTTTACATGCAGCGTAATGGTTGAACAGACATTGGTGAATTCACAGCTGCTGTTTTCTGTCCTCAGATGAACCATCTAGTCCCAGCATTGAGCAGGACAGCACACACATTCCTGCCTCTGCTGTGATATCTGCAGCCCCTGTCATCACCACTATCCCACCTAGCCCCACGTCTCCGTCACCTCTTATTCGACGCCAACTGTCACACGACCAAGGTTTTTGTTCCTTTCCAAGACTATTCATTTGAAAGCTAAAGGCAACGGAGAATTTTAAATAATCCTTTGAAATCCTTGGTTTGTTTATAGATTCGCTCCGTCTCACAATTGTTGAGTCGGACTCTGTTACAAAATCTGAGCGGTCCAGGTCATGTGATGAAGGTCTGGATAACTACCGGGCAGAAAGCAGAGGGTGAGTCCTACTCATGCGTGGTGAAGAAGGACTTGATTGTATATTTGATGGTTTATTGCCAAGTGCTGAAGTCATACCATTGCTGTAATAAAATCCTAGGGCTGAGCTATTTTTGCATACATCAAGAGTTTGCCTGGAAGCAAATGACCCCCCCAGACCCAGCTGTTCAGTGCAGTTCTATTCTAAGGCTTAATTATAATCCCAAACTAATACCGCTTTCCCCTGTTATGTAGGAGGTCTTTGATACCTGGACTGAAAGGTCTTAAAAAGGTCAGTCAGAATCAGATTTGGGTTGGTTCAACCAGCTTGGTTCTAGTTGTTTGTGTACCATCACTCTAAGCTTTATTGGATTACACTTCAGTAATATAAGTAAAAGACCACATCACTCGTATGACTCTGTTCTGTTTTATCTCTATCTAGGCTGTGGACAGGTCATCAGAGGATTCGGGTTCCAGGAGAGATTCGTCATCCGACATCTTCTGTGACGCCACCAAGGAGGGTTTGCTGCATTTCAAGCAGCTCAGCACAGACAAGGGCAAGGTGGGCGCCACCCACACCAGCCTTCACCACAACTAAAGCACTGGCGCTTTTCTAAATTTGTTTGTTTGGCCTTGTTTTAATACACACACACACTTTGAGCAGTTGTTTTCTCTGCTGTATGTTTGACTCGTTTGACTAGTTTGACCTAGTGACTGGAAAATACCTCAAAGTTAAATTCTTAAGTGTTTCCTTCTTCGTGAACTATTGTTACAGCGTGTTGGAGGAGGAACGCGCCAGTGGAAACCGATTTTTGCCGTTTTACGAGGAAACTTTCTCTGCCTATATAAAGACAAGAAGGAGGGCCATGCTCACGTAAACTGCCAGGCTGTGGAAGAGCCGCTGCCAATTAGCATCAAAGCCTGTTTGATCGACATCTCCTACAGCGACACCAAGAGGAAGAACGTTCTGCGGCTGACGACGTCGGACTGCGAGTACCTGTTCCAGGCGGAGGACCGGGAGGACATGCTGGAGTGGATTAGAGTCATCCAGGACAACAGCAACCTGGACGAGGAGGTAAGACTGATAAGTGAGCCTGACACCACCACATGTGATCATTCCTTGGGGTGGGGACCACATGTGTACCTTGTGTTGCACTAACTTATCCCCGTGTCTTGTTTCATTTCCTCTGTCAGAATGCAGCCTTTACCAGCCATGACCTCATCAGCAGGAAGATCAAGGAGTACAACACCTTGATGAGGTAAAAGCAAAGTGCAGTAGGAAAGCACAAGTCTGTGAAATAAAACCAGTCTGTGTAACCAATTACCTTACTCACAATATAGCGCAAGTGGCATTATCCAAGTGTTGTAGTAGAGATTTCAGTTTTCCCCTGTCAGCTGTTACCGTGTACATCTTAGGTGTAGGGCAGCTGATTTCATGTTTACGTCTATGTCTTTACTCAGTCCAACTTCCAGCAAGACAGAGCCCTCGCCCAAACCCTCACGCCAGTCGCTGAGGCAGACACTGCTGGGAGGGAAGGCAGAGACCAAAGCAACGAGTCCGCACTCACCTAAAGCTGAGCAGGAGAAGAAGAACATGCACAAAGGTTGGGAATCGCACAACTGAACTGTATGATGTGCTAAGATATCACCGGTCTGTTAAATGTGTACAGTAAGACATTTAGTGGTTCATAAACTAAACATGGCTTTTGATAAGCAAGGTGTTTATTAATGTGGTTGTAAGCGATTCAATTCCTGGGAAGCCTCAATAGCTGGACACTGTTACCAAACAATGAGTCATAAAACACCGCAGTCATATAAACCACACAAACACTTGAAAGGTTCTGATGTGTGCTTGTAATTACATTAGGTAATAAAAACAGTTTGTGCCTGCAAACTGCACATACTGTATATCATAGTGTGGGTGTACTGCAGTTATTTATTCTCAATGTGCTGTATGTTGCCTGTGCATTCAGATGATACCAGCCCTCCCAAGGACAAAGGCACGTGGAGGAAGGGGATCCCGGGGTTGATGAGGAAACCTTTTGAGAAGAAGCCATCTCCTGGAATCACGTTTGGCGTGAGACTGGATGACTGTCCTCCTGCACAAACCAACAAGGTCTGTACTGACTCGAACTGCCACAAAACATTAATTGGTGCAGAAAATTGTAATCAAGATGTAATCATCCATGTGTCCTCTAGTTCGTGCCTCTGATTGTGGAGGTCTGCTGTAAGCTGGTGGAGGAGAGGGGACTGGAGTACACAGGCATCTACAGAGTCCCAGGCAACAACGCTGCCATCTCAAACATGCAGGAGGAGCTCAACAACAAGGGCATGAGCGATATCGATATCCAGGATGATGTGAGTGTTCATTGATCCGCTGTGGCTTTAATTAAACTCTCCTTGGACTCCCTGTGTGTAATTATAACCTTAGGCAGGAATGAAAGATTTATAAAGCTGCAGTTTGTTCCAGAGATGCTCACAAGACAGTAATGTGTAGGAGAAAAATCCCCATCTGAATAAACTGCTGGCAAAATGTCAGCTTTTTTAGTTTAATCATAATAAAATAACACTATTACCAACTGATAGCTTATATTTACATTACAGAAATGGAGGGACCTCAACGTGATCAGCAGTTTGCTTAAGTCCTTCTTCCGTAAGCTTCCAGAGCCGTTATTCACTAATGGTGAGTCGCCATCTAGTGGACATGCCTGTTAACTACACCCACCTATAAAGTAGACTGTACTTAATTACTTGCCGTTTGCAGATAGGTACACAGACTTCATAGACGCCAACAGAATAGAGGACCCAGTGGACAGACTCAAAGTGCTTAAAAGACTGGTGAGTGGCTTCAACAGCATTTGGGGTTTGTCTTGTTCATCATGAGCTTAGGATTTACCAAAATCTCAAGATTAGAATGACAACTTGAATAAAGGATGTGTCCCATTATTGTTTCCTTGCAGCTTCATGAGTTGCCAGATCATCACTATGAAACCCTCAAGTTCCTCTCAGCTCATCTGAAAACTGTGGCTGAAAACTCAGAGAAAAACAAGGTATTTCATTAATTTCCTCTGGGGCAAGTGCAAGTCTGAACATGAGGGTTGCACAAAAAAAAAAACGAATGAATGAATTTCTTTTGTGTTAGATGGAACCGAGGAACCTTGCTATCGTGTTTGGTCCCACTCTGGTTCGCACCACTGAGGACAACATGACCCATATGGTGACGCACATGCCGGACCAGTACAAGATCGTGGAGACTCTTATTCAGAATGTGAGATTGAGATTCTTCACTGTTGTCAGATATGATATAAAAATACAGAGACTTGATTTCTCACAGATTCCTCCTAATATTGTTCTAGTACGACTGGTTTTTCACTGAAGATGGAAACGGAGAGCCAGTGGTGGGTACAGGCACTGCTGTCACAGTCATAATAAGAATTATTAACACCATTACATCTCCAAGCATCCACTGGTGGTGAGTGTCCTATCCTTTGCCTCTGTGCAGACCGTGTCTCAGGAGGAGAGCGCAGTGGAGTCTCAGCCGGTGCCAAACATCGACCACCTCCTCACCAACATCGGCCGCACGGGCACGTCGCAGGGTGAAGTATCAGGTAACGCGCCGCCTGCGGGTTGACCCTTCTCTACCCTGTCACATGTAAACGCTGTGGGACGGCACCAGTGGCGTTAAACTAGAGCCAAATGTTGATGATGATACTGCTTCTTCCCCAGTCCAAGCTTCCCTTTGGCTTATTTGACTGTTGCTATTAGATAGAAATGTGTGTGGCTAACCATGATCCTAATGCGTGTGTGGGTTTCAGTGGATAATTTATTTGCATCCATTAACTGATGCAATAAATTGTCATGCTTTTTCATTTGCTCCTCAGTATTAAAGTAAACACCTCAGACCTCTCTCTGCCCCTGGGCTGTGTTCTCTCCCCGTCTTGATCCTGCCTACTCTGCATTAATGTTCTTTCCCACCTCAAAAAATAGATGTTTTTACAGTGAAAGGCGACCTCTGATTCCTCTGTCTCTAGTGAGGCTCTGTCGGGTGTCCTAAAGGCTTTCCCAGCATTCACACATACTGATCTTGACACAGGCCAAGTGGGAGGAGTCTATCACACCATGATGTCTCTGATGGACTCTATAATGTCTGTGATGGACAGCTGGAACTGTAGGAAGAAGGAGGATTGTTGCCCCCAGTGTAGCTGCCTAGTCTGCAGGAACCCGCAGGTCTTTTAAGAAAACAAGCAAAAGCTTTTAACAAAGAAACCATGGCGAGAAAAGGGAAGTGAAGCGGCTACACGGTACAGTACGGTCCGGTGTTGTAGGTTTTCTATCAGAGTATACCTGACCTGGCCGGTGCTACTGTCTGAAAGGCTCTCCGCTGTCTCTCCTCACTGTCCTGCAAGCTTGCCAACGGGAGAGATAGCATGGTATGGTTTCTCCGTCAGCGGTCAGTGTGCACTTGCATATTGTGCCATCATGTGTATTGTAAGGGGTGTATAGGGGGGCTTGGCGAGGTCACACAAAGTTTAGGGTGTTACATACAGTATGATCACAGAGCAGGCAAGGACTGATCATAGGTGGACACGCTGTCTTTCCTGTAGTGTCCTCTTTCCTGATAGCTAGCCCCTCTAAGCCCCTTTCACTTCCTTGGTTTTGGTTTCTTCCATAGCCGTCTCTTCATTGTGTCACATTTGTTATTGCAGTTCATGTCACCATCATCGCTCCATCAGGTCAGCAGAGAATATTAAGGAAAGGATGTTCACTCTCCAGGGTTTCAGACCAAAACTTGGTTTTACAGATTAAAAAGTTTTCTTTTTTGAAATTGACATTGATCAAAATTATTGACAAGTTTGATATTTGAAATTCATTAGGCCGTTTGTAGTTTCAGATCTATAAACAGTTTCCCATCTTTGTGTTGCATGGCGCATCTGTCTCACTGTTGCTGTTAAGTGCATTTGTCCACATCACTGCGAAACTCGAGGAAACACTGAAGTGTGCTTGTCTCACGCTGAAGCAGATGTTAGAGCCGGGAACGAAGGCCACGCGGCACGTGACCCGTAACGTGGACCTCACCCTGTGCAGCATGGCCTGTTGTCTGCTCGTGCTGCGTGTGCTCATCTCGTCGGTCCTGTTTAGTGTTGTCATCACACTCGTCTCATCAACAGTTTACTTCTTTCTTTTCCTTCTCTGTTCATTTTCCCATGTTGCTTTCTGTTTGTAGTCATTTCAGTTCTTGGACATTAATACTTCCCTCTCCCTTGTTTCCCACAGATTCACCGACTAGTGACTCTGCTAGATCCAAGGTGAGTGTGAGTGTCCAGTGTTAATCCTCTCAGGCCTCTGCTAGTGTAGGATGAAGGGAGGTAGGTGAGAAGCTGGGAAAATCCATCAGCAAGGGGTTGTTTCACCAAAATACAAAAAAGCAGTTTCTTACAGTCAACAGCAGCATCATTTCGTCATTGCATTGCAAAGTCGCTTCCCACCAGTCGTGCTAAAGGCGCCTGCAGGGATGCTTGAGCTCATGCTGTGCTCTGCTTCTGCTTCATGGCCAGCATGCCAACAGTAATGTGCTCCCTGTTAACGACATCTGTTAATGTTCGTCTTTTTGTCCACTTCTCTGGTTTGTGGCGCTTCATGGGAGCAGGTGGAGTACAAGTTTGAGTTTTCAGGCAGGGATGGAAGGTTTGTCACCTTTGCTGTGCTCCCTGTCTGCATTAAAAAGCACTTATCCCCATGTCCTGTGTTTCCTTTCCTGCAGGGTTCCTGGGGTTCAGGGAAGGACCAGTGCAGCCGAGAACTCCTGGTCTCATCCATCTTTGCTGCAGCCAGTCGCAAAAGAAAGAAATCAAAGGAGAAGCCGCAGCCTAGCAGCTCAGACGACGACTTGGATTCTGTGTTCCCAAAGAAGGAAATCCCTGGTCAGAAGCCAAACCACCACAATCTCCACGTCGAGGCTCCTAGCGAGACTCGTCCCAGCCCCAACATGAGGCACCAAGTGCGAGCCGATGAGAGGAAGGAGAACGGGAGAGCTGTGGACCTGACGCCCAAAGCCAAGAGAGAGCATAGAAACTCTTTATTCCTGAAGGACAAGTCGACCTCCAGACATCCCTCACCTTGCCCCTCTCCATCCCCGAACGTCTGTGGCTCTCCTAACTTCAGCTACCAAACTGCTCCTAAGGGGAAGTCCTCCCTGTCGGATCCTCCATCACAGCTGGATGAAAACGCCTCCGACCTCGGGACCATGAGCTCTGGAGCCTCAGTGCCACGCTCACGACCTAAAAAGTGGACTGCGGGTGCGTCCTGTGACCTTCCGGCAGGTACGTGTATTGTACTGGGATCAGGTGCCGGAGCATCAGCCGGTGCAGAGGTGAGCTCCATCACCTCCGACTATTCCACCACTTCATCCATCACGTTCCTAACTGGAGTGGAGTCCAGCGCGCTCAGCCCGGAGCTGCAGGGTGGGGAGGAGGCGGACGACGAGCGCAGTGAGCTCATCAGCGAGGGGCGACCCATGGAGACCGACAGCGAAAGCGACTTCCCGGTGTTTGCTCCAGGAGGTGGCAGCAGCCAGTCGACACCCTGCCCGGAGCAGAGCAAGGCCAAGACGGAAGCAAGAGGTGGTGCAGCTGAGGGGAGCACCACACCGAAACTGGAGGCGCGGCGCCTTTTTCCATCACACAGGATGATCGAGTGTGACACCCTCTCCAGGCGGTGGTCTCTGAGACAGAAAACGGACAGCGACTCCTCGGTGGACGGAGTGGCCGGGAGCGGAGAGCGCAGCGAGGGCAGGGCGGAGGGCTCCACTCGGCTGGCTCGCGTTCTGGAGGTGATGAAGAAAGGGCGGTCGACGAGCAGCCTCAGCTCGTCGTCACGCAGCGAGTCGGAGCGCTCCGAGCCGGCCTGGCACCTTAAGATCAGCGAGAGGCTCAAGTTCAGGCTGCGCACGTCGGCTGATGACATGTTCACCCAGAGGAACCGAGGCGCGGACGTGAGTGGGAAGAAGAAAAGCATCCGGCGGAGGCACACCATGGGCGGGCAGAGGGACTTTGCAGAGCTGGCGGTCATTAATGACTGGAGGGAGCAGGGGGGGGTGGACCAGGCGGCTGAACTGTCAGCTCTGGACCGGCTCAAGCCCAGGTGCTCCTCTCAGGACTTCTCCATCCGAGACTGGATAACCAGGGAACGACGCCAAGGCTCCGAGCCCAGCGTGGAAGTCGCGCCCAAAGCAGTCCCTGAGGACGACCACGCGGAGGCTCAGGAGGCCGCTCCGGTGGGACCTTGTCCTCCGCCTGCACAGACACTGACAGAGGAGCACGTCAGCAGCAGCGAGCTGCAAAGCAAAAGCAAGGCAGCACTGGGAGCAGACGCTCACCCACACAAACTCTCTGGAGTGCAAGTGGTTCGCTCGCGGTTCTACCAATATCTGTGAGTGTGCGTGGAAAAGAAAACTGAATGAAAGTGTGAACGTATGAATGTGTTTGTTTTAGCGAAGGTTACTGCACAATATTTTTTCAACAAAGAGTACTTTATGTATCTAGTGTACATACTGTGTATAGGCTTACATACCTATGTGATTGTTACTGGAATTCCGCTGAAGAGAGTTGTGTGTGTTTTTCACTGACTCACTGAACTGGAGCAGACATGGAAACAACACAAACTTCCTCCTGCGAGATCAACCCTTACTACAGCGAGAATGTGACTGCTGTTGAGAAGACAGAAACGGACTCGTATGATCATTACACAGCACTAATGACTATTACTGAAGGAAACGGGAGGAACCCTTGTTAGTAGTTCTTCCTGTTGTATATGGTATAAAGAATGTATTACACGCGCCTCTTGGATGAATTGCTTGTGACAATATTGTCATTTTCAAAACAATATGTATTTGTTTTGTTTTGCCTGTACTTGAAGTATATGGATATAAGTGAAGGCTGCTTTCTGAGCTGGGTGCTGTGGGAAGTTTGGTTTTCACAGTGCAGCAACACCAGCCAGATATTAGCTTGACTGGAGGATTCTTAGAGTTTAGTTAAGTCCAGACTGAAACTGTGGATTGCTGATACTATAGTATGTAATGCTTGGTACAGTAGTTTCCTTTGCTTATTACTTTGTCCAGTTATTGAAAAGTAAGTAAAAAGTAAGTTTTTACATATGTTTTTATCTGAAAAAGAGAAAGTGCCTATTTTTTTTATGTTTTTACCAACATTTGTCAAAAGGAATTTAATAAACGTTTAGGACAGAAGATTTCACAGGCATTCCTGGTTAGTTCTATTTATAGCAGCAGCACAGCATTAAAATTTACGTCCATGTCTATTGTGTCAGTTGAGTTTTCTTCCTGGCTCTGCTCTGATGCAGCAGAGCCTAAACGTGGGAGAAAAGAAAAACCTTTGAAACTGCATGAGGCAATTTATTTTCCCACAAACAGTGAACGTCTCGCCTTTATACAGCAGAACATGGCCACCGTGCTGTCCCTCAGCAAACACTGGAAATAAATAATCCTGTTATTAAATGCTGTGTCTGTCTCTTTTTGTAATAGTTTGAAATATATATATGTATTATTATATAATATACTTATATATAATATTAGTATATTTTTTCCTCTTTCTTCAGGTTAACTCATGCCATGAATGCCATGCTCATGAATGTAAAGAGTACTGACAGCAATAATTACTACTAGTTTACAGTATGTTATATATGTAGCTATAAATACCGCTTTCAGATACTTTACTTTGGCGCCACTTGGTGGTATGATGAAGTCACAACTTGTATTTTTGTTTAAATTTCATTCATATAAAAACACCAATATCTGATGAGGGGGAACATAAACGTTCTATGACACACATATCATGTGTGTGTTAGACATTCATCATTCTGTGCTTCACAGACCTAACCTGAATGAATCAACTATGAAATCGTTGAGGGTGTCTGCTTCCTCACTATTGTGGGAATGTGCGCATGATGATAATTACCTAATGAGCTGCCTCGTGCTGTGGAGCGCTGTAGCATGATGTCATGTGGACACACTCGTACCCAGTATTTGTCCCAGACGCTCAGAACGGAGTCGTAACTGCAGCTGCAGCCTCGGTCCTCATCAAACCTGAGGTAAGAAGGATCAATTTATGGTGATAAGTAAAAGGGATTTTATGGCAATTACTTTTTCTAAATATGGATTATTTCATGAATGTACTCCATCACCTGTAAACTGGACCCATCCATCCAAAGCCATGGCTGCTGGCTGCCTCTTCCTCCTGCTGCTGCTGCTGCCTCTGGCCTCTACTCAGACCTATCACTGGGGTCCTTGTCCTTCTCCACAAGTGCAGCCCAACTTCAAGCTTGAACAGGTAACACATATCAATAAATATACAGTGGACCCTAATAACTGAAGTAGACCAAACTGATGACTTGTCACCAACAGTATGTGGGTAGGTGGTATGAGATCGCTAAGCTCCCCGCTCCCTACACCAAAGGAAAGTGCATCGAGACTGACTACGGAATCAGGAAAGACGGCACCATCCAAGTGCGCTATGCTCGCTTCCAGTAAGTAGTAGACAACGTTCCTCATTTTATTCAGCCTTTACTCCTCAGTGAGCCTTCTCATGTTTGTTACGTGCCTCTTCTTGTCACAGTAAAGACAAGATGAGGCGGGCTGAGGGGACAGCGATCATCACGGATGCAAGAGAACCGGCCAAACTTGGAGTCAGTTACTCGTATTGTAAGCACTGATCATCATCATCATCTTCATCCAATTTACTCTGTCATCACATTCCTAAACTGAACACAACTACAGACCTCTAGTTTGTCAGTGTGTCATATCAGCATATATGGCACAGTGCATGTAAAATGTCCCTGACAAAGAGGCTGTCTGTCATACAGACTGGTTTTTAAATCCCTACCTTTAATTTGTAATGTCACAGACTCCTGCCCCATGTTTAGACAGAAGACAGGTTCTCATCCTCTTCTCTTTCCTGTGCCCTCAGTTACTCCCTACAGCCCACACTGGGTTCTGACAACAGACTACACCAGCGTGTCTGTCGTGTACAGCTGCGAGGACTATTTCCGCGTCTTTCACGTCGACTACGCCTGGATCCTCGGCCGCTCTCGATTCCTGCCGCCGGACACTGTGCGTTACGCACAAGACGTGCTGATCAAAGAAGGCGTGGACCTGTTCAGGATGACGGCCACAGACCAGACGGGCTGCAAGGAGGACTAGGAACATCCGATCCCTGCAGCAGAGAGAGGAAGAGAAAAAAAGAACGCGTGTCAACAATCTATTGGAAAAATGTCCAGTTTAAATGATGATTTGACAAACTCTCTGGAACTCACATACTGTCCTTCTACACAATTCTTGTTAGTATGATCGTTTTTAACCGTTGCTCATCTACAGTGTGCATTGCTCCCGCAACATAAACCTATATACTAAATTACATTCTTTAATACTGTACTATAGTGCTGCTCCCCCCCCAATTTATGAATTTCCAGAACTCCAAAGTACAGTACAGTATATGTGCACCTACAGATAAAACTGTGTGTGGGGGATGTTCTTCCGCCTGAAACGTCTCTGAATAAACAGTATAATGTAAGGAAGGCTTGGCTAAGGGTGTGTTTTTGCAATGGGAGGCTTAACCTCCACTAAGCCCAGCACACCTCAGGGAACCAGCAGATGAACACCAGCTTCCCTCTGCACAGCTTGCAAACTATTTACAGGTAAACGTCTGCATTTTTTCCTCAGAAAATTAAGGAAAGCTACAGAGAAACAAGGTGCTATTGACGTTTGTTTATTTCTGTAGTTGCTTTAGTGTAATTGATTATAATGTTTTATGATGGAAATGTTTGTTATTTAACAGGACATGATGAAGCAGCTGGTCTGGCTCAGTATTCTTCTCTGCCTCTTTGCCTGCCATTTCAGTGGTTAGTGTCTTTTGTAAAATCTGTAAATCCTCTTACGGTTTTAAAATCTTCTTCAAATAGGGTCTTGGTAATTTTCTATAATTAAAATAATGTTGGGGTTTATTTAGAAGACTAATTTTGGGATATGCATGTATAAAGATTCTCAAGTTAAATGTGTATAATGCATAAATCTTCCAGTGGCAGCTGTGCTGATAGAAAAGCCTTTATTTTTATGGACTGCATGTGTACAAAGAATCCTCTGTGTGCTGGTGAATTCCTCACACTTTAGCATGTGAGTGTGAATGGTCAGCAATAATATTTGAGGAGGGAGCAGGTATCCTGGGAGAAAGCTCCGTTTCCAGCTTCCCAGGCCTGAATCCTGTCTTTGTAGATAAAAAAGTCTTAGAATATTTAGGAATGTTAATTTTTTCGCTCTTCTTAATTCAACTTTTCTTCGCAGATGCCAGAGTCCTCCCAGAAGGAGGTACTAGAACTTTTCCTTTCTACAGCCTCACATCAGGAAAGATGTTTCATATAATTAGTTTTCTACCACAGCATTTTTATGCATTTAAAACACATAAGTATGAAAAAAAACAGCTGTGAAACAATTTTGTTCTTCTACATTTGTTTCTATTTGTGCTGATGCCAGTACTCATTAGGCATCAACATGCTTGTCTTCTGTTTGTGTGATTAAGTGCCCTATGAGGAACCACCAGCTGTTCCTTACTGGCCCTACTCCACCTCGGACTTCTGGAACTACGTTGAATACTTCAGATCAATCGGAGCCTACAACCACATCAATGAGATGGCCCGGGCCTTCTTTGCCCACCAGCCCATCGGAGACACCCTGGGATACGAGACCAATGACGGACGAGAACACTGAGAGCGAGTAAAAGATGGATGATGACATACACAGGACAGGATTCAAAGGAAACAATTTAACCATATATATATATATATATATATATATATATATATATATATATATATACACACACATTGTTCTAGCATAGGCATAAATACAAAAAGGCAAATTTAGAGTAAGTAGCCCTGTAGCAGGATTGTATAATATCTTCATGCAATGTGCCACAAATGAAAAAAAACATATAGTTAATGTTGTATGTACACTATCTTTTCTCGTTATTTCTCTGTATTTAATTAACTGTATGTATGTCTTTAGTGAATTAGCAGAGTTTCAAAAAATATATTTAAAAAAAAAAACGAAATCAATAATGTTTTAAAATCAATTCAAAAATAAAATCAAACAATGGAAATGACTTCATTTTTATGATGCATACCTGCCAATACGTCACACATACGACATAAAAATGTCATTATATATTTTTTCTACCTTCAATGTGCAAACTACGAGCAAACATTGTATAGCGGAACTACTGTGATATGGCGGTGTCGTTAGCCGGGCTCAATGACGTGTTGCACACTCTTGTTTTGGGTGCTGATAAGCTAGGCCGGCTAACTATAACTACTCCACAGTTTTAGCATCTAGACACAAATACAGGATGAAACCAGCAGTGGACGAGATGTTTCCTGAAGGAGCGGGTCCATATGTTGACTTAGACGAGGTGAGTCGAGTCGAAACACCAACAGAACCATTCAAACACCGGCAAATGTTAGCTAACGCACAGTCGTCTTGAACACCGTAATTATTTAGCTACTATAATAATAATAAACCCTTCATTGTTAACCTACTTCACAGTCGTGTTAGTGTTGAACAAAACGTCAAACTACACGGCAGCACCTACCACCGGAATTATCTCTATTGCGGCAGAACACAAACATCAACTATATAACTAAAGCAAGTTAAGCGCGACGTCTGTATATTCGCTACAAAGTCTGTGCCGTTCAGGCAGTCCATGAATTATTGCAGCATGAAATGGTCATTGCTCGCATTCGTATTCAGTAAAAGTGGCTGTACCGCTGTGTGTTAACAGGCAGGAGGCAGCAGCGGCCTGCTGATGGACCTGGCAGCCAACGAAAAGGCTGTGCACTCGGATTTCTTCAACGGTAGGAGACTTGGGACAGCCTTCCCTCACAATCACGCCCATTCAAGACTCAATTCTAAAAGGAGTAGGATTATTTTCGTTTTCAGATACTACCAGCAGCAGCAGAACGTGAAAACAATTCTTATCCTAGCAAATATTTAATTGACCTTATTCAAGATCTGAATTTGCAACAAATGTAACCAAGACAAAAGAGTTGAAACCAAATTATTTAAACATTAACAAATAATAGTGCCGGTTGCATATTACTCCTTATACAACATGTTAACACTAATACATGTAAAATATTCCAATATTACTTCCATAATAAATGGTAAGCAGGGGAACCAGAATAAAGACAATCCTTTTAGTAAGTACATTGCATTTCTGGTATTTACTGCATACTGTTCATAAACTACTCCTCAATTAGTTACTTGCTTCAATTTCACATTACATGAAAGCACATATAAACTAATCTGTTTTCTTTCTTACAGCGCTCACTGCAGGCAAAAGGATTTAGGCTCAGAAGCACATGACCTAGAAAGAAAAGGGCTGATTGTTAAAAAGCAGGGAATGAAAAGAGAAAAAGGGGAGTGCAGGATGGTAAAGAGTTTATAGCAGCTGTCAGACTGCAACTCAGCACGACACCTCGCCAGTCAGCTGCTTTAAAACACACATACAAGCAGTCCTTGTTAGTGCTGCTAAAAATGACATTCACTCAATTGTGGTGCGTCCCAGTTTGTGGCGCTAACAGGGATTAGAGCCCCATAAAGGCTTTACATTTTAATCACACTCAAGGTTCAATAAAAGCTATGCCTCATTTGGAAATAGATTATGCTGGTACGGTCCAGAAGCGTGTTAAAGATAGAGTTGAATAAAATTTAAGTTGAACAATCCGATTTGGGATCTTCAGTAGTCAATGGAGAAATTAATTTGAACATTTTTTCAACTTTTTACTTCTCATAACATTGCCTCTCCTTTCTTTACAGACTTTGAGGATCTTTTCGATGACGATGACCTACAGTAACAACAGCTTCTCAAGATCTGTGATTGTATAAAAGTGTAAAAAAAAGAAATGTGGACACTGTCTCATTCTAACTGAAAGTTCTCCATTAATTGTACAGTCCCCTCCCACATCACTCACTAGGATACCAAAATAAAGTCTTTACTTCTCAAAAAAAAGGAAACCAGATGTCTGAGAATCCCTTACATTCCAGCTGTAGAGAAAATTATGAGTACGGTTTTGGCGTTGTCATGTTTGAATCTGCTTCTGGCTGGATTGAAGGTTTGTGGGCTCTGCAAAACATCTGTTAGCTAATGTAATTATATACAAGGTACAGTGCTAACGTGGCCACTAAATGTCGGGGCACGACAGGACAGGAGTGTAAAAATGTCCAAATGCTTAAACAGAAAACAGGGTCTGGTGTCCGATCAACCATAGTTGAGCCAATATTGTAGTGACAAGAAAAAACAGAATCCTACTATTCCTAATAGAAAGTCCAGTGATAATAAGATGGCCTACTCTAAACTGCTACAGTACCTCATACAGCACATGTACTGTAATACAATGTAAAAAGGTTCAGTAGTGGGGAAACTAGATGAGTAATGCTTACACCATGCCTAAAACTGCTTTACAGTGAGCAGGGCTTGAATACAGTGTACCTATGCACAATTTTATATAAAAATCTGATTACAGCTTATGAGTAAACTGTAATAACGCTGCATATGTTCATCTAACTTTTAAGACCAATGTAAACCAGTACAGTCAGTAGTAGGAAGCAGTAGGCAGTCAGACTGTGATTGCATTTACCAGTAACAAGTGTTTACCTGGATGCTCTCGGTGCATCTACCCGGAATAAAACCCTGGTTTAAAACTTCACAAAGCTCGGACTAGTGCACTTCAGTGCACATATAATTACTAATTCCTAAACTACATTTGTCTTCTTAAATCATGCCACAAAAAAGATTTTTTTACTAAAGCAAAAATCCTAGTTTTTCTATAAACCTAATAAGACCTCTGATGGGCCGGACCTGCACCACTGAGTGTCCCAATCACGTTACAGGCGTGTCCTGTCAGATGTGCTGATCTTGCATGGTACATCTCGACTATATCAGCCACTAAAATTGCTGTGTGTTACAAGGCTGGCATGTCTGTACACAGTTAGTGAGGAGAGAACCATAGTTTTGTTAAATTCCTCATGTGGGGACCAGCTGTCGTATGTGTGTGTTCAGGTTTAGACAGAAGCTGCGGTTTGGCCCTTATTGTGGTCTCTGAAACTGCTTATGTGGCACCTCAGCTCCCCCCTCATTACTTCCTGATGTTTTCCATTCTGCTCCTTTGTTAGTTCTTTGGAAATTGTTGTTACACCCCTAATTGTTGTTGTTGAAACTGTTGTTACACCCCCCCCCCAGAGCCTGATATTATTCTAAAATCTGACACATTAACTTATAATAACAAATAATAATAATAAAAAAAAAAAACATGAAGCAACCTCTGAGCCCATTCTACACGTCTAGAACTCTACTCAAGTTCACCCGCCTTCACTCCCTTCCCATCTTTAATTACAACCTCTGATTGGCTGAACCTCCCTAAAAAGAGCCGACCAATCAGGTGCTTTCCTGAAGCGCCCCTTGACCCGGTGTATGTGTTAATAAATACTTTTTACTTGTGTTCACGTGTCAGATGACAGACTCGGTTTAAAACCTCGCAGGGTCCCTTCATTGGGGCAGTTTGTCAAGGCAGCGAGACAGAGTGCACCAGGATCCTCTCTGTAACACACCTACTGTAGCGTCGTGGACTGAGGCATCTGCCCCTTCTGCCCCATTGGAGTCCACATCCTTATCCACAGGAAAACACAGCGTTAAGATAACCACAGGTAAGACATCAAACAGCGCCTCTACTGAAAGTGTTTACTTTGGTGGATTTCGGTGCTTTCCAGGGTTTCAAGTTCAAGCTCTGTGGGGTCAACCATACCCTGCAGCCTTGTGACAGCATGTTTGTTTATAGCCTCACCTCTAAGCGGCAGAAGTCACTTTAGCTGCTCTCTGGGAGGAAACTATCACAGCTCTGGGGTCTCACATCGTCTGTGGTGTGGAGACATAGCGGCTTCTAGCAGAGATATAAAAGGTTTTATCTTGGTTGGTAAACATTTCTGCAGGTAGTTAAATAATATCTGATTCAATCTAGATGATCTAAGACAATATTTTAAAAAAAAAGTGATTTTGAAGAGTTCAAAGCTTTGCATCATTCTGAACATCGTATGAGCAGGAGAGGATTCTCCAGTCATGGCGAGTCAAAGGAGAACCAGGTTGTCTGGCCCGTTCATCGCTGCCCTGCTGGCTCTGATGCTGCTGCCTGGTAAGTACACGATGTCCAAAGGCACCACTTACAGACTCTGTATTCACGGTTACTTAGGTAATAGGAGCCAGATCACATGGTAAATATGCTCCATTAGTGGCCTGTATTGAAAGCCCAGGCCAACGACTAATATGATGCACGTTCACATTTCTGATGGGAAAATTGCTGCAATAACTAAAGCTGTGAATTCTACAATTCATCTTCTTCAGAATGTTACTGGCAGCATAATAGGAAGTGGGAAAATGTACTAATTAGACGTTGAATCACCTCTGTCAAATGATTGTATTAAGCGATTAGGACGGATTAACGTCCAGGCTGAAGTACATCTGCCGTAGCATGTTAATAAGATTTGAATAAACCATTGTGGTAGATTAATTAATAAGTATAATATTTTAAGAGCTCATGTTTTGTATGCACCACATTAATATTTACAGCCACTACTGCTACAGATAAAACATACTGAGGTTCTTTACGCACCTCTGTCTGAAAATACATCATCCATATCACAAGTTGCTTCTCCACCACCTGTTTCTACTTTGACATGATTGACATATTTACAAAGGCCGCTTCAGGCTCATCTCTACCCTTTCATGTCTTTTTAACTGCAAAGTCTAATAGGAGTAAAGGACAAACAGAGCAGGAGGAGCTACTTTCATCCGATCTAGTCCTGTAGAAAAAAAAAATTAGTACCTGTCAGCATGATCACCTCCTCTGCCCCGTTAAAACAGTTTCCAGATGTGCCTGGCAATATTTTACACGCTCGTAAAAAAACAGTACAGCGGATGCGCTGTCTTAGGTGGCTTGATGTAGCCCACCCCTCCTCATCTTCCACCTCCACATCACTCCGTCACCTTGGGCCACCTTCACTTCACTCATTTCTATTGCCCATCTTCTGTGACCTTACATGCTGCGGTGCACATCACATCCTTTTGATTACTTCAAAGCTTATTAAAAGTCTTTTAATCAGGAGAGTGATGTTTCCCCCCAGTTCTGACACGAGCCACGTGAGCCTGAATTATCCCCTCTGGATCTTTCTGTCGCCTGTTCTGCTCCTATTCATCCTCTGTCTGTAAGGCATTAACACCTTTTCCCTGTGGAGATAAAAGAAACCTGGAGTGAACCTCAATCGCCTGCTCCCTGTTCCCAAGAGTTCAAACAGTTGCACAAATGTGCATACACACAGCATAGGTGCACACAGACTCAAAGGAGTGCACACGCAGCTCTTTGAAAGCACAGCATGGAGTTTGCTGTTAGCAGCCCACCTATAAAATCTACAAAGAGCTGCAGTCATCAGCGCTTCAGGCAGAGCAAATTACCTCTGCCCTGTGTAATGAGGAATATCTGCCTCCAATTGTTGGGCTTTAATGTCATATTATCACTTTTCAAACATCATAATAGATGAAGTAAGCCATTTCCAAAACTTAACCTTGACTTATAGCAGCTTCTTAATTTTACAGCTGTTCTTGCCTTTCTCTGTTTATCTCTGCAGCTTTTCTGTCTGCTGGACCAATTGTTCCAAAGGCCAAAGGAGACGGTAAAGATGTTTTCTTTTAACCTAAGTGCTCAGTGACAAGCAGCAGTGGAAATCTAGGAAAGTATGTTTAATTCGAAAGTGAAGCCTCTGGGATTCCTTCTTTCCTGCCCCACAGCAGGGGAGAGTATCCAGGAGAAGGCAGCTGCTGCAGCGCTACACAGGAGGCTGATCCGAAATCGCAGGAACATCAGCTGGTACAAACAGAACTCTGACTTCTGGAACTGGTACAAGTTCTTCACAGACAATGGCAACCACGAGGCAGTATGTAAAAATATTTTATATCATTCTGCCTGTTTTTACACGCCCATTAAACCTTGGCTTCCCCTCCTCTCAGGTGCAGGAGATGGACCGCATCTATCTGTCTTACCTCCAGAACAAAAACCGTGCTGAGGGACGTCGCTCCTACAAGGCCTATCTGCGCCACCTGGGGGAGATCTACAAGTCTTGCTCTGATTCTGATGACCCCAACTGCGTGGCTTCCTACACCAGCAGGCCCAAACCCAAGCCTGAGGCCCCTAAAGTTGCACCAGTGAAAACATGTGATCCTACCAGGGATCCTAACTGTCTGTATGCTGCTTTAGTCCAGGGCAAGAGCCCCTACCTGCCCCTGGTGCTTCCTGCTAGCAGTGCCCCCCCTGCACCGGCCAAGGCCCCAGCCCCTCTGTATGTCCGCTCTGCTGCCCCCGCCAAGGAGCCTGCGTCTGGGTATCACTACTTCTCTCCATCTGCAATGTCCTTCCTTTCCAAGGTATATTTTCACACATACATCATGATAGGTACTTGTCAGAATGCAGGAAAGAAAGCTTGTGATGTTCCAGGAGCAGAAGGCTGAGCTGCTGCGCATCTGCTCTGCTGACGACGTGGAGTGTCTGCAGTACCACCTGAGAGCAGCCTATGGCTACGCACCGTCAGCTGGTTCCCTACCTTCCTACGCCCACCTCGGCTGCGACCCAGCCACAGACGCCAACTGCAGACCAAAGCTGGTGCAGAAAGCCCCCTCTGGCCTCTATATGCAGTACCCTAACTGTGATCCCCGGGATCCCTACTGCGCCTACGCTGCCTCTCTTTCAGTACGTTAAAATTCATACATTACATCCAACTTAAAACATTTCAAGGTGCTTTTTGTTGCAACATTTTCTAGTCGCATTCACAGGTTGATTAATGTACCTTAATTTAATCCTGCTGTGATTTGTTACTCCAGGCTACTCGTGCTCCTAACCCCCCAGCCCCTGCTGGCCCTGGATCATGCAACCCTATTTTTGAAGAAGGCTGCAATCCGCTTACTGCCACCAGATATGCCACTCCTCCAGAAGCGTACAAAAGCGAGGAGGCCGACGAGGCTGCTGCCATTCGCGCTCCTCCTGCTGCTCAGCAGTACAACGACCCCTATGCCATGTTTAGGGATGCTTATGCTAATGCTAATGCTAACCGGGTTACTGATCCTTATGCCATGTACCGCCAGCCCAGTGCTCCAGTTTCTCCCCCACCCACTGACATATATGCCGTTCTGCGCCAGTACATGGCCCAAGCTCAGGGTAATGATCCATATGCTTCACACAGAGAGGCCGCTCCAGAATCCAACCCTAACGATCCTTTTTCTGCTGCCATGCATCGCCGTGGCCCTCCTACACCCAGGCAGCATCTTCCTTTTTCTAATCCCAGCTATGAGCAGCCTGCCCCAGAAGAACACAACCCTCTGGGGCCCCCCGGAAAAACCAAAGAGGGCTATGACTGCTACATTGGTTATGATCGTGAATGCTACCCAGTAAAACCCAACGAGCCTCGCTCTGGTGCTCACCGCCGCGTACCTTACACCGCTGAGGCCTACGAGCCCCATCTGAATGCTGACGGCACACGAAGCGGAGTCCTGGAGCCAGCCAACCCGCACTGCGACCCAGAGTATGACCGTGACTGCCGCCTGCGTCGCTACGACACCCAGCCCGAGCATCAGGCCAAGGAGGAGCACCAACAGGAGGCAACACAGCAGCCAGAGCAGCAGGAACAGGATCAGTATGAGGCAGAGCCCTTCCAGAGTGGCCAGGAGGAGCCTCACATGTCCTACCAACCTCTCTCACAGGGCATGCCCAGCCTGCAGGACATACTGAGGCGCTACGGAGACCAGTACCCAGATCAGGATGAGCACAGGGCTTATTCAGATGACTACCGCAAGAAATAAGCACACTCATGCATGCATGCATGCGTCTGTGCAAATGGACACAGTCCCGTGCGTTCTTGTAGGTTTGCCCCACGCCGCACACTAGTCCAAAGTGGACCAAACATGGGACAAAATCGAAGGACCCACTGAGCTATTACATGCACGTACATCTACACTTAGTTTCCAGCTGTAGGAAGATGCTCAGAAAGCCATGGGTGCTCCAGCAAATGTTTTCACCTCTGCTACTTTGATCTAGTGCTTTTCCCACCTTAACCTTCCTCAGTCCAATCAAATGGTTTTATATCTTCTCTTTGCTCAGCTTTGCTTGTGTATCTATGTATGGAATTTGTTTGTTGCTTTTTGACAGCGATGATTATGTAAAGATTTTTTTTCAGTGAATGTCCTAATAAAAAGCTTTAGAAAGCTGTTTTTATTTTTTTTTTTTATATGTCCAGTTAAATAATAGAAGCAGACATTTGAAAGTCCAGGGGGAGCCCTTGTTGCTTCGCCATGGCTTGGCAAAGCCAAGCCCTTTTAGCATGTTTTAAGACAGTTTGGACCTTTTAAGAAAATAAAACTAAACAGTAAAGTAAAATTTAGTTTTGAAGTCGTTTACAGCAACAATAGTGTTTGGCTCACATACCTTATTTTCCCAGTACTTGTTAGTGGTCAGTGTTTCTTTTCACAGCTTGTCATAACCAGTGCAGATCATCTGTGTTAGGCATCGTCATCATCTTCTGACAGGGTGCAGGTTCGTGCACAAAAATAAATAAAACAATTGAAGAGAAAATGTTGAGCTCTGTCCTGCCATTACTACAGACATTTATGACTATTTCTCAACCTACTGTAACACAAGATCCCAATTCCTGATGAGAACTGATGCCCGTATTTTTTATTTATTATTATACACATCATACGTTTACATCTCAGTCTATCACCAAATGCATTTTTTATGACTTTGACGACAAACGTTGTTTTAGTTTTAGGCTAACAAGAGATGATAAACAGAAAAACCTCTACCTTTTATGTTTGTGTGTGGAGACATGCGGCAGAAAATGTCCACTTTTCACTTTTCACTTTGGTTTGGCTAAAAAAACGCAGGTGTAGCCGCCATGTTGGAATTAAGCCCTCGAGCGTTTGTCTAATCAGTGAGCGGCTGAGCCAATCAGAGCCACCGGTGTTTTCAACCTGCCAACCAATCACATGGCGTGATCTTAATCTAAAAATACAAAAATTAATAAATTTCTTAGTTTTCAGCGTATTCTCTGTTTTTTTAAAACGAAAAAAAAGCCAAATAATTAGAACTAAAATCTTCTAATTTTAAATAAGCCCTGACTATCAAGAATATGATTTTGTTTATGATACAAGAGTGTTGCAAACAATGTTAGTAAAGAATTTAATATAAAATAAAAAATGAAACAATGGATCAGGTGTTTCAAGGTAGGAATGAGAAGGTTTGGTTGGCATTAACAGTGTTATTGTCCAGGATCCTGCCAGCTGTGAATGCAGGAAGGCCTGCTGCACATTTTTAAAATTAAACACCTGGAACAGCTTGCTTTGTAATTTAGACTGGAGCCGTTTTATATGATTTTTATATCCTGCTCCCTGCAGGACAAACCCCCTCTTCACTTTGATGCCCAGGAGTTTTTTTTTATTTCTGAGGACCTTCCTACAACTTGTGAACTCATGACTGCACATTATTGATCAGGCTCTTTTCTATTCACAGGGCTGGGTATTGTTTGTATTCTTTCCTGCCTTTTATCGGATTTTCCTCTAGACAACGCTACACGTTACTACTGCAGATTACATTTCACCTTTATTTATTAGCTGGAATGTAGTTCACAGGCTTTCTCTAGAGGCAGAAGAGAAAGAAAGAAACAACATAAAAAAACTATAATAGCCTGTATTTTTAACTCAATGTTCTGACTTCTGCAGAGCAATAAAACAATAAAAGGGAACAAATCGTGAGACAAGCATGAGACAAATGCCATCCAATCCATGTCTATCTTCTGCTTGTGTGTGTGAGAAAGAGAGAGAAAGAGAGAGAGAGAGAGAGAGAGAGAGAGAGAGAGAGAGATTGACACTCCTAAATATATCTGAGTCAGTCGGCCTCCAGCTGCTGACAAAGTCATACCCCCTGCACTCTAACACAAACACTCACAGACACGCACGCAGACTGCATGACAGTCAGGACTCCCTCTTGCGGTTGCCGAAGTTCAGGAGAGGACGAGGCAGATGCTGTCAACAAGGGTCAGAGCTAAGTATTTGTAAAGTCTATCAATAGCTTGTGCTGTCCAACTAATTACTCCACGTCCTTTACACCTCTGTCCTGCCTTTAGCTGCCGCATTGCTGTATTTACAAGACATTCAACACTGTTCAAACAGTTAAGTACACGCCACATTGACGCGTTCCCATCAGGACGCACATCTGTCAGCTCCAACCTTTGTGTCCATCAAGTTGAACATTATCAAAACCTACTGTATCTGTACACTATAGGACAGGGAGTGAACCAGATGTGTTCAGTTTGCAGTGGTTCGTCAGTTTTATCTGTGACAGATGACGGACAGTGGGAAATGCCTCACAAACCATAATGGTACAGTATGTCAGCATGATGCATCACCAAAAATAAAAGGTGTTGCTTCTGTCACCTTGTGCTCAGAGCTGCCAACTGGTACCAGATGGTATGAAGCCACAGGAGGTCCATGTCTGCTCTTATTTCCAATTACCCATCCTGAAAAGATCAAGAAGCAGAGAATGAAACAAAGGACTGTGGGTTGATAATGAGAAGAGGGAAGGAGAAGACACAGCGGGCGTCTCGCTAAAGGCCGGATTCACAGGGTCTCAGCGTGCAGGAATATTCCAGGGCACGTCACTGATTATAAGGAATCATATTGTGAAGGTTTGATCCTAAATTAGCACTTGTCCCTTTCCCCTTCACCCTTATATTAAAAATATTCCACTTTATTAGATGTGTGTTGGTCAAAGACTAAGTCAGATTCCTGCTTGTTCTAGTCAGCAGTAGAAATTCTGCAAAGTTCCCCATGAGGTCGTCTTAAGCAGTTTATGTCTTTCAATGAGATTTAATCTTTACATTTTGCAGGAAGTGTTCAAGTAAATGTGTTTGAATCAAACTTGGTACTTAAATGAAGACTGTTCACCAGAGGAGCAAGTTACTTCTCCTTCTGTTCTCCTCTCTAAAAACATTGAATCTCTTCAGCTATTGTCTTGAAATCTTGGTGATAAATGCTCGTGTCAACACAGAGTGGATTCTCTAGGAGAAATAATACAGTCAGCAGATATCTGGCAGATTTACACAGACTCTCTATACAGAGCTAATTCCCTCCTCCACCTTCTAACTCACCACATTGATGCAAAGTCAACACGAATCTGCAGCCTGTTTACTTGGATGTTTTTTTTACTTTCGGTCTGTTTTTCGCAAATCATCTGAGGAAATCTGAGTAAATGTAGGGAGTTACTGTAATAGTGCATCATTTCTATTTCAGTCATTCAGGTTCTTGAGGCCCCCTGAGGACACTCAAGTCATTTGTAACGACGAGGACGAGGCAGCGGGATCTAGGAAGGAGAAGCAGGCGCTGTTTATAGAGAAATAGGCAGTGGAGGCCTTATCATTGGGAAACAGGGTTGCTCAGAGACAAAGAACATGAACTAATTTCATACCAAATTTACGTAAAAACCATAATAAATTACTTAGAATTATGACATATGCTGGAAACAATTATTCGATGCGGGTGCAGACATTATTATGTAAATGTAATTTTGATTCTGTTTCCCATGTAAGGCATTTTTAGCTCATCAGGTTATTGGCACTTAAAAACAACAAATCAACCAGAATGAGCTTTTAGAAGCCAGATGTCAACACAGTCATGTTTGTGGCACTTAGGGGGAAATTACTTCATTTAAACCTGAGCTGATCCTCCCTCAACACACTTTTACCCCTTTTGTCCCCATTTAAAAGTTTCTCTCTCCTCCCTCACTGTCCAACTTGGGGATTTGAGGGCCAGGGTCTTGGGAGGCGCGGGGCGCGGAGTGGTCGCCTGGCGACAGGCTGTGGCGGCAACCTTGGCGTGATAGATGCTCGCAGCCCGCGCTGCTGTGCCGCCGATGCTGGGCTGTTTATCTTGCTATCCTTCGCTGTGAGTCCTCATCCATCATCCCGCTGCTCGTAGGGGAGCGTCCCTCGCTAACAGTGCGTCTGATTAAATATTAATTGCTTTAAAACACTGCCAGGCGTTTGTGTTTGTGGCGTTTGGGACGTTTTGGATGCCAAACCTGCTCCCGGCGCCACTGTCTGCGAGTCTAATTGTCCACGGTTAATGAAAGCAACGGAACAGGACGCTATGAAGGGCCGCGACAACAGACGTGTTTGTAAGTGCATGTCTCTAAAAACTACGGATGCGTCCGCTTGCCCAACTTTGGCCTTGGAGCTGTTCCATCTGGAGCCACAGAGCCTCGGGTGAAGCGGACGGCAGCTGTTTAGAGCAGCAACAGATGGCTCCTCTTCCATCTCCTCCGGCTCGTCACATCCAACCTCAGACGTAGGGAGACTGGCGAAAAAAGCATGTTTCAGACTAGTGAGGGGATCAAACCAAAGCTGTCCTACCTCATTAACGCTGTGGTTCAGTTCTTGTTTTTGTTCTTGTCCTCATATATTCATGCTGGTAAACAATTCTCTCTGGAAATGAAGAATTGACCTTGTTAGTATTCATTGTTTCACATTTTCCACATTCTCATAATTCGTTTGCCCTAAATCTGCATTCATTTAAATTATATGATATCAAAACAATTGTTTCCCAGTTAGCTTCCCTAATCTCATCAAGTATTAATGAGCTTTCATCTTCACTTTGAACTTGAGCAGCTGTTTGCCTCTGCCACATCTGGATTGTAGCTCCTCTCTCTCTCCTCAAAGAGCCTAAAGCCGTGACCTGATCTTTTTATGAGCGTCGGGATGAAGATGTGAAACAGATCGAGGGAGCAGTTTTCACAAATATCAATTCATACAAAAAGCAAAACACCAGCTTTGGAGTGCCTCACTTTGAAAAGTGGAAGAATCTTGTGTAATCTATAGGAACAATTAGGCTCTGACAGTTTCCCCCACAGGATCCATCACAGTCCAGCTGAGCACAGCTGGCCTCACCTTGTTTACTGTGTCTACTTTTGTTTATTGTTTCTACTGTTTCTGTTTGTTGATATTTATTCTCACCTGTGAGACTCTCACTTGAGTGGTTTGTGTAAAGTATATGCAAAAGCTCTAAATAATGCAAAAATATAAATATTAGCAAAAAAATAACAACTAATGAGAGTCGGAAGCAAGTACAGCGGCACAGAAGAATCCAGGTAGTTTATAAAATATTATATTTCTCCTGATGTGCTTTGGTTTCGATGCTGCTAATGTTTGTCTCCGAGCTGTGCAGCTGAGTTACAGCTCTCACACACAGTTAACAAGCAAAATAAAGAGAGAAACAGTGCAAGAGGAAACACATCAAGAGAAGGAGCTGCTGCATTCGGCCACAGATATCAGGAAAGATGTTTTTATGAAGTGATGAAGTGGGGATCACCAGCAGCAGCATCTGTCTTCAATAGTGAAGTGCAGGATGACAAAAAGAACAATGCTGGAACAACATGTCAAATGAGTGTGCACAGGATGAGAGTGTGGCTGCATGTGTGTGTGTGTGTGTGTGTGTGTGTGTGTGTGTGTGTGTGTGTGTGTGTGTGTGTGTGTGTGTGTGTGTGTGTGCCTGCAGCTGAGAATCATTTGGAGCCATGAATACTGCCATTACTCAACATTCCCCAATGGGAGAGCTGTTACAAAGACAGGACAAAGGCTAATGAGTAAATAAATGACTGTGCATCGCTGTGTGTATGTGTGAAGTCCTGTGACAACATCACAAGGCCTCCACAACAAAAGGGAGGCAGATTTAGTCACTTCACCTTGGATGTACTGTACTGTATGTCAGTCACAAAGAAAACGCACCGAGAGGGATGTTGATGTGGAAGAGAGCGAGATGCAAGAGATGAAAACATGGGAAACAAGGAGACGTGCTATGTGCTAACGAGCCATGTAGAGATGAAACGTTGATAAGACAGGTTAAACTGTACGAGGTGAGACTGGACAAAGACTTCAGCGAGTCTGTTCAATGGAAACACTCACACTAGTGTTTTCAACTGAATCGACTGTTATGAAGTCACCCATCGCTAGTTGATAGTTAGATGCTGCAGCCATTCTGTCTCAGTACAATGTGAATGAAAGTCTATTGTTGTTAAACTACAAAGAAGTTAATCTCAAATGAGTATCTGTTAGGTAGAAGGGCTGCTCATTTCTTCTCCACTGACCCACCTCAGTCTCAGATGAGGACGCACGGGGCAGTTTAGCAGAGATGCGCTCGCACTTTTCCAATTACAGCTGAATCAGCTGAGGGACACGCTGAGGACGTGTCACACAAGCAATTGGTAAAAATGTGGGCGTTATCCAGCAACAACAGGACACAGGAAATGAGCTCATTTATCTTTTGTGACTCATCTTCAGTGTGTGTTTGTGCGGACCATGGTTTATCTACATCTAATGACTACAGTGAAATTAATAGTCTGGAGAGTGTTTGAGTAAAAGACTGGTCCGTCTAATTTAACAGGGACCATTAACAATACATCTGTGCTTCCTCGTGTCTCAGGTGTTGATGTTGCGTATGAATTTAACAGTGTTATCGTGATTTTTATGAGCGTCCAACTGACTTTGATCAAACAGACGCACACTTTTTTGTCTAACAGTGCCGAGCTTTCCTCACCCATGAACTCCTCCACTTCTCATACGTCTTCAAAAACCTTGTTGTGTTATGTGCAGTGAGTCCACAAGACCAGAGTGAAACTGAAGGCCATGATTTATTCACACACATCCCCATGAAATTGACAGACTTTTAATTGGCTTGAGCAGGTAATAAATCAAATATAGCTGCAATAAGACTCGCTCCGTCTCAGGGGTCTCAGACCTCACATAGAACTGAGGTCCAGGTCCAAAAGAGATGATTCAAATATGTTGGAGGAGCTACAAGTGTCTACACTGACACCGCTGACAGCTTTCTGTCCTGCTGGTAAAATGGGGACAGCATGCATAAAATATCACAATATACCTAATACCTAATGAAATGAAACATCCTCTGACTATCAGGCTGTAAAATCTATCGTCAGTAGAATGAAACTCGAGACTGAAAACTTTCATCGTCCTCCTGATAATTACCCTGCTCTGAACCCATCGCTTCCTCTGTTACTTCATCAACTGGATCTCTGAAGCGAAGACGGGGTCCCGGGATGGGTGACGGATCATTTTCTGCAAAAGTGGAACGTGGCCGTGTTTCAAAATGCAAAGAATCAAGAAGGAACGCACGCGCGTTCGCAGCCACGCCGAGCGTTTTAAAGCAGCCTGCAGTGTGACAGGGAACCTAGGAGCTCGGTCCGTGCACTAATGATCTGAAAGTAGATTAGTTGGAGCATCCTTAAACTTCCAGCATCCAGCACACATGTCAGTTAGTCATGATCCACACGGGAGGAAACATTACATAAGCAGCTGGAGTTGAGCATCACGTCTGCCACTTCCATTTGTAGCATCTACTGCCTGTAGCTGGTTATGATGTGAACGCTGCGTCCCGACATCTGTCACAACAGTAACATTTTAATATACACGATAAAATGATATAAAGGGCGCCGTGACCGTTTCCGATGTCTGGGGCTGATATGGTCATAATGAGTCTGTTTGATGATGCAATATGTGGCTGTGATAAAAGGTCATGACTGCTTTGGGCCTGAGCAGCCAGGGACACGTCCATGCTGCACGCAGGACTCCTCCATGGAAGACTTTACCTTCAGGATCAATTACTGCTGCTTTACCTAACTCTGGTTTCATTTGTACAAAGTCTTCAGTTGCACTGATGCACAAACTCTAACACTAAGCTTTCGCTGCTTATGCATATGTGTGTGTGTTTGCAGCCCTCATGTGTCACTTCAAGTGCTGCAAAAGCTGCCTCTAATAAGATGATGACTCTAATGTGGAGCATTAATCTTCTTTCCTCTCAGTAAATAATGTCAGGGTTAATGCTTCATGCTTTAATCAACATGTGAAAATGACTAAAAGTCGAGAAAATGAGGAGAAAGCGACACCGAGCTCCAGATTAGGAGAAAAAAACGTAAATGATTTAGACGTCGGAATCTGTTTCTGGCATATTTTCATTTATCCTACATTTGCAAAGCAAGCGATGACGGCTCAAAGGTGTCAATGTGTTGGAATTTAGAAAAAGGGAAGCAAATTAATAAAAATCCTCTTCACAGTATTTTTTTCTCATCACAGTATTAAATGAACCTAAAAACAGCAAAATATAGAAACGCTGCAAACTGTACAGTAGCTGTGTTTTCAGGGGACACTGAGACGTGACTGTTAGGAAATGAACGCTGACATGGGAGCTTGTAGGCATCTTCAAATCTCTCTGCATGTCCCCAAAACTGTAACATGCAGAATCATCTCTTTAATTGAACAGTCCCAGGGCGGATGACGGAGGTTCTGCAGGCAGCAAAGTGTAAATAATTCAGCTTTAAATTGCATAAAATTGTTCAACAAATCTTTAATAGTGCATCAAATCTTCAGGCATAAAAACGGGGTTAGGACAAAATGCTTTCCGTCTTCAACTGAATTAGATTAAAACGGAGCTAAACCTCCACCACAGACAAAACGTTCTGTGCTGATACTCGACCTATAAACACGCTCATCCTCACAGTACCTCGTAATTGAGACTCAACAAGCTGCACATTAAATATGAAAAGCAACACACAAACATACACACACACACCTGTATTCACAAGTCATGTTTATTCCAACAATAAATAATTTCAATGAAAACTAACACCTAATAAGTCTCTGATCTCAAACAAAGCAAATTGACCCCAGCACAGCATGAATAACAGCTTCATTTGTCTTTCTGCTGTGACCATTTCCTCCTCATTATGAACTAAAATAAATCATCCTGGAGAAAGAAGAGAAGAGAAAACAGTTTACTGTCCTTAAACAAAACGCACAAACTGGAGTAAAGTTTGACTCTTTGCATCCCTCAAGGCCCTTTTTTGCAGAAAAGTTGTGCTCTTTTGTACAATAAATGTGATTACAGCAATTACATTCTAACGGCAGAGGTCTGTAATGTCTATGAACCTGCACCAGCTGCTGTGTAGCTGCTGGTGAGATTGGCTTTTAGCATTTATCCCTGTTTTCCGATCACTGTCCCAGGATCACACGGCTCCCGCTGAGCTCGCTCCCCTTTCGCTGCTGTGAAAGTGCTAGCATTCCCTGTAGTGGGCCACCAGGACCAGTTTGGGTTTGAGGGCGACGGCAGCGGGGGTGTGGGAAGCGGCCCGGTCCTTGCCGGGCGGCGCTGGAGCCGCGGGTTCGTCCCCCTGCGAGGACCCGTGGACGGACCTGTGCGTGGGCAGGGCTGAGGAAGGGGCGCCGGCGGCCACGTGCTGCTCCTTCTCCTGACGGACGGTGCGCAGCGTCCTTGTCACCCGTGAAAAGGTTTTGAAGGCGGAGCCTCGCTCGAGGGCGGAGCATCTGAGGAACGCCTTAAAACACCTGTAGAACTACAAACACAGAGTGAGCATCGTAGCAGCGGGTGGAATAGATTCCCAATAGAGAAGAAGCTGTTAAACAGCAGTAAACACTAGTTGGACACGTGTTTATTGTGTACTTCCTGTTCGTCCTCCATGTTTGTAGTCCAGCAGGCAGCGTACTCCCCTGGATAAACGTAGTGTACTTAGTATACTTTCCAGTGCCACACGTATACTTAAAGTCTACTACATTTCCCCAGGATGCCGCAGATCAAGCCACGTCTCGTGAAGCGCGACGTCTTATTTCCTCCAGCGCGTTTTCACTTTCCCAAAAATTTGACATGCAGCGACTGATGTGACATATTAGACCCGTTTTTGCCCCTTTTAACTAAGACACTTCGGCGGTTGGCTGGGGCTTCATCATATAAGCAAATTAAATTTCACCACCCCGAGGAAATTACACAGCTTTTAAAATTAGCTCTTCATTTTAAATCTTCTAGTGTCTCAAATCCCTGTGTGCTCATCTAGCAGAGAGCTGCGCCTGGGGGTGGGCGTGGGGGTGGGGGGGTGAAAGCTGTTTGCTTAACGGCGAAACCCCAGAGGAAACACAAAGGGCAGCAGAGTGAAGTGTGAGGCCAACAGGAAGTCTGAGGGATGAGACACATCTGCAATCAGGCACTCGGTGGAGGTGAGATGAGAAGCAGCCTTTGAGCCACAAGGCAACAAACCCAGACGTGGGTCCGGGTTCCGGGCGTGAACCCGCGCAGCGCTTTGAGTCTTCAACTCGCCTCAACACACTGCTGCCACACTCATGGGCTGGGAGGAACTGAAGACTGAAAGCGCCACGCAGCGCGGCCGCCGTCTGATGGCTGCGACACCGGCGCACGGACGCACGCGCAGTCAATCATCAGAGAGATGAAACGTCTCCCAGCTCAAAGCGACAGCTGCTCCAGCAGAGACAGATAAAAGGAGTCGCAGGCAGATAAAGGAACGTGCGTGAGGAGGAAAGTAAAGGTCAGCAGCGCAGCGCTGGCGCCTGATAGGAACATCAGGATCAATGCTGGCTCAGCTGCTGGAGATTAAAATGAACATCCTGCTTCACCTGTTGCTTGGTTTGCTGCCATTCTCTCATCCCGCTGTTATTCATTTGTTCTTCCGTTCATCTTTCCTTCACTTTCATGTTTCTTCTTTTTTTTGTTACTCTATTAGCTTCCTCTTCATTCCTGCCTTCATTTCACATCCATAGAGGAAGAACGATGTTGCTACCTGTCAAAACGTCTGTAGCGCTGGTCTCACATGACTGGTTCTGGTTGCAGTGATCGTAATAATCTGCTAATAACTGCGATATTGACTTATTGATTGCAAAATGCAAAATCTGCAGCCCTGCACCAAACCTGACCAACTGCAAAAGGAAGCAGCGCTGGCGGCGCGTTATCCCCCCTGTCCGCACGCGCCTCACCTGTTTGTTCATGAAGATGTAAATGAAGGGGTTGACCACGGTGGAGAACTTGGCCAGCAGCGAGGGCGTGATGCTCGCCTCCGGGCCGATGAGGTCCCGCGGGCCGAAGGTGGCGAGCAGCGCCGCCACGCCGTACGGCAGCCAGCACACCAGGTAGCACGCCACCATGGTGACCACCATCACCAGCACCCGCTGCTCCCGGCGCCGCGTCACCACCGAGCTCTCGCTGCTGACCTGAGGCACACAAGGACTGCAACTGTAAACACTGGGATTAACACAGTTTGTCTTTCATCCATCATCTGATTCATAGGAGCTGAGAAAGTCGAACTGGTTAAAACCCCACTCAATCAAATGTGCAGTAAAGGCTGCCTTAAATATTTTATTTCAGGGGTCACTCTAATCTAAACCGTAAGTAATAAAGTAGGAAAGAACAATCTATAACAATAGTTTTTGAAGTTGATTTTCATCACCACCTAAAACGAAGTGAAACCAAAGGAATCAGACTTTGATAATATATTCATATGTGGAGCTACACCTCCACTGAATATTTTATTTACTCAATAGATTCACTGTGGAAAGATGTGAGAGCGGAGGAAACTTCAGATTCATTAGCTCGGCCCTAGCTGCGTCCTGTGGTCCTGCCAGAAGCTCAGAGGAAGTCCAATGTGCCCACGTCACGCGCTTCGAATCTATAAGCCTCCATTAAAGGTGTAAATCTGTGAGCTGCAGCCTCGCGAATGCTCATTTCTACTGTGAGTGACGTGCCCTGAGCGAACCCTGCTGGCAATGATTCAGGTGTCGGGTTCTGCAAGAGGACAAAAACCCTAGTGACTACAACTAGTGACAGCGTTGGGTCAGTGGCGAATCACGCAGTGGGTGGAGAAACAGTGGAAACAAACACAGGACCAAAGGTGACGCAAATAACTCACTGTGATGCAAGAAGACTCCGACTTATTAAGAAAAGAACTGTCAATAAAACCCAGAGATTTTAATTGTTGGTCAAAACACAACCAACTTAAAAACCTGCCGAAAGGAAGCAACTGAGGGGACGAGAGCCTGTGAGCAAAGCAAACGCCTGGATCCTAAATCTGCACCTTAAACAAGCGAGCAGAGACGGTTCTCACACTGTCAGCTGTACTGTAATCACTCGTATTTGTGTATTTGGGACTGGATTATCATGTACAGTAAACAGAGGTGTGTGTGTTTGTCCTTCAGCCGAGCCAGAGGCACGTCTGACATTTACATCATACAGTAGCTCATTTCTCACCTGACCTTCACGTCAGGGCTTCGTCTGTCAATAAGGACCTTTACATGTTCATTATGTACTATACAGCTTTACCTACAGTTTATTAGGTTATGATGGATTGAACAGACCTGGTATCTCCAGTAGGACTCTACTGTGTGGATTTAGAGGGCGTCACCAGTTTATTTGCCTCTGTCCTAACTTTGACTTGCTTCTACTAGAATTTAAACCCGAGTTTATTTACAACTGGAGAAATTTATTAGTCTTAATAATTCTGACTGCAGTGGAGACAAGCATCCTGTCCTCCGAGAGTGGAAACTCTAATTAATATCCGGTGCCACATACTGTAAGCCTGTCACCAGTTAATATTCAGACAAGCGTAACGTGCACTAATGGAACAGAAAGATATGTGACTGCAGCTGCTGCCGTTTGTGTCGGTTTCTTTTCTGCCTCCTCGGGCACAATGTGGAATATCGAGGGCGTTTTCAAGTCGATTCACATAACGTCACACAGGGTTGCACTTAAACCTGAGTTGGAGTGGCAGCGACCCACGGAGCCACAGAGCAGCTAATAGGCTGCTAAATGAAGTCCCAAAGAGCATTAACGCATCGACATCGAGGTCTCGTGAAGAAATATGTGCAGTTATTGGCTCTGAACAAGCGAAAAAAGCACAATAAACAGCGATTTAGGGTTATTTTAACTTTGAGTCATTAGGTGGGTGTTGCGTGAGGTGAAACCATTTCTCGTGTCACTTGTCGCTGGCGGGTGGGTGTGAAGGGTCTGTAGCCCTGAGGTTTAATGAAGCTGCTGTCGTCCTGTCATTAACACCGGCCTGCAGACACCAGCCAGCTGCTGCTCCCCTCTCTGATCCTGAACTCTATTTTTAACTTTCCACAGAATCTCCACCTTCAAATTCCCCCCCATTTCTCATCAGAAGGCCCCGACTTTGAGCCACTTTATCACTGATTAACATCAGAGTCTTCACTGGACCCAGTGACACCAGGTCAACAAAGCCAGGAAGGAGGAGGCGGTGATGGAAGCTGTGGCTTGTGGATGAGCCGCAACAGGCGTCGGGCTTTTATTCTCACTGGCTTTGTGATGAACAGCAATTAGAGCCGGGTGCTTGTTGTCTGTGTCAACACGACTGACACATCCAGACTCATTACATGCTCCAACTCTTCATTTGGGCTCTTTCCTTAAACCAGAAACAACCTGCTAACAAGCCAACGCAGCTCCTCTGTGGGAGGAAAGGTGTTTGAGCGCTGGCTCTGAATCAGGCTCATCAAGCTTTGTTCAGCTCCCAGGACCCAACAAAGCCAGAAAACAAACTAAAGCCTGTGCACGGGAGCGGACGCTCGACAAGCATCTACGGTATCATACGCAGGCAGCATGTGTCACAGCAGGGGGAGGGTTTCAGGATCACACCTGTCTGATGGCGTGCAGCAGCCGGCCGTAGGAGTAGAGGATGACGCCGAAGGGCAGCAGCAGGCAGAAGACGAACAGGCAGATGATGTAGGAGATGTTGTTGGCCGTCTGCGTGCGCCAGTCCACCGAGCAGGTGGTGCCGGGGCCCTCCGGCCCGTATTTGCTCCAGCCCAGCAGCGGGGGCACGGTCCAGGCCACGGAGTAGAGCCAGGAGAAGCAGATCCCCCCCAGCGCCGGGCGGAAGTCCCTGCCGTCGGCCATGGTGGGCGACACCATGGTGCAGTAGCGCTCGTAGGACAGCACGGCCAGGGAGATGAGGGAGACGATGCCTGGAGGAGGAGAACGTGTCACTGCGGCAAAGACGGAGCACTCACACGAACGCGCAGGGTCCGGGGGATCTGTGCCTTCATTAAACCTCAGGGACACAGCTTTGATTACAGATAATAGCGGCGCTTCCACGCACAACAGAGGCCGCGGACAAGCTGCCGCCGTGACACGGGCTCGGATTATGGGCAACGGCAAACAGCGAGCGTCTTGAGGATAATAGATGTGATTTGTGTTGCGTCAGTGGAGAGTGAGTGTGTTTGCAGAGGGATGAGGGAGTCGGAGCTCTCTGTTGATTACTGATGAACTCTGCAGAGATAAAGAAAAGAAGTTTGCCCATTTGGCTCAAACAGATAATCAACAAACTATAATAATAATAGTACATAATGCACAACTCCCAAGAACTCGCACATTTACTACCTGTACTTTTATATTTATCCTCAACTTTCCTCTTAAGCATCTTCTACTACTTAAACTGCCTTAATATCACCCCTTTGTTGAGCTGCTCTTATCTCACAGACGTAAGAGACTTGTGAAAGAGCAATTTACAGCCAGTAAGTGGAGGCTGCTGAACCATGAAGGCTCATAAAAGCTCCATATTATCTATTATTACTGTACGTGTGCATTAGATGTTATTGGAGAGTTCAGACTCCAGACACACATGTTCTGTTCACAGTCACAGGCTTTAAGCTGACACTTTCCAAACACACTTGTTATGCAGAAATAATAGACTGATCGGCAGAGAGATGGGCTCTGGTTGGGAAGCGATATGATACACTGTCACCACAAAATGGATATGACTAACGTGGGTGAAAACAGATTTAAAGTCAGCAGACGTTCTTTGTCTGTGCAGGCGGGACCGGCTCTGCTCAGCGGGTTCAGTACGAGTTCCTGCACCTTGACATGCAACTAAAAGTAAAAGTGGCAGCAAAACCAAAACAATGAGCTTAAAGAGGCTGATGAACGACGCACGGATGAACGGAACCCACAGTCATGTGGTCCGTTATTAATACACATGGTATTAACCAGCTGAAGCTGTTTGATCTGCCGGTGACGGGCGTTTTAAAGGGGAATGAATCAAACAATGAGCCTTGATTGCACTAATCATTAAATCAACAAGTCTCCACACTCTCGGCCTCCGTCCGCTGCAGAGAAAACCTTCCTTCTGAATTGTTTTCTACCCCAGCGACCGCTTTCCCGTTCATTTCCTGTAATAATTGCACACACTCTGCTCTGGGCCGGCTGGGGTTCGGGGCCAGCGAGCGCTGGCTGTGATTCAGACATGGCCCTCTTCCATTACCCAGCATACATTTTAATGGCTTTTTCACCTGAGGCCCGGCTCTTCTTCACACAGCTCTGGAATAGATTTATGGTAAAACGAACGACCCAGCATCTCAGGCCTGAGTCAGCACAGCAGCTAATCATCCTTCATTGTCTCGGGCTTCTTGCACATCCTCTTGTGTCATTCCTTTCTTTTATCGCTCCCTCGTTCTCCCTGAATCCCTGTTTCTCCCCTCTCCACCTCATCTCTGAGTCTCCAGTTTTATTCCTACTCTTCTCTTTCTTGCTTCCAGTTCAACTAACTATAGAAAACAGCACTTGTTCCCAGTCAGGCCATTTCTCAACTTCCTGCTCAGTAGCCATGTGTTTACATGCATTTAATCCTTTTTACTGACGGCTTTCTGGAGAAACCTAGTAAATCTGATCCAATTCAATCCGACGGCATGTATGTGGAAATCCAGTTTCTGAAATCAGGTCACAAGATTAAGAAAACCAGATTCCTGCAGAAAATGATTTGTTGGATGTAAAATGGAAAAGTGTGAATCATAGTTTTTGCATCACACAAACTTCAGATTATTAGCGTTGCAACCGTGAGATGAGATTAGAGGGAATCAGCTGTGTCTTCTCCTTCATTATAATAAATGAACTGTTAGTCATGGAAGCCCTAAGACACAAGAGGAATAAATTAACTCTGCTAATACATTATTTTAATATGACCTATTTTTTCTCCCCTGCTTTTACAACCTACTGTAAGAACATTTGTGAAAAAGTTGGAAGAAGCTCTGTAAGTAATTTCAGTTTTTCACAGCTGCGTATTTTTCCATGTTGATGCAGTTAATCAATCAAACCTCCTGCTACAAATGATTAATCAATAGTCTGTGAAGTTGTTTCATCAATACAGCGTTAAATACAGTCTAAGCTGACGGAGTTGTCAGTTACTTGTCAGTTTAAGGAATAAACCAGTAGCCTCACGTGGGAAAGATAAAGAGGACGCCTGAAGACGAGAAGGGAAAAGTTCTCACCGGCTTCGTGAGCCACGTCTTCATCCCGACCTGAAGGGGTTTGATTACAGCCTTGGCTGATTGCACGGTACAGTAGCTCTGAAAGCGGCTGGCGCATCATTAGCGAGTTAACGAATGACTCATCCGTCTTCATCTAGATTGGGAAACTAGAGGTCTAAGTGCTGTTATCATCCAACCGACCTCCGTGGAAGATTTTTTTTTTTCCGTGATCAAACCATTTGGCTGTTCACTAAACAAGCGCCACCTGGCATCGCTGAGCAGAGAGACACAAAGCTCAGACACGGCTCTCATCACAGGGATGCTGAGCTAAATATGCATTCTACAGAGGCAGCCCCTCTGGAGCCCAGTCTCACCCTAGCGCTGCAATTTATTCCACCTAATGCACAACCTACAGCCTGAACTCTGCACACGATACCTGGGAATCTGTGCACGCCTTCCACCCTAACGGTTATTTATAGCTATTTACCGACTGGGCTGCAGTTTGTTTTTATCTGATCCCCAGCTCCTCACATAAATCTTTGATGCTACAGAGTCCATTTCTGCACTTGACTGCAACACCACTGACCAGCTGGGTCCAGATTCACTGAAGCAGCTCAATCAGACCTATTTTTTTCCAGCAGCGAGTCTTTGATCGCGTCACGTACAGTTTTTGATGATATTGGTTTTTTTTTGTTTACTCTGCATTGAGTCGTCAACACGCACCACTGAAGAACTTGGGCCATGGATGAAGTTCTGATTAGATGTAAAAGCTGTGTGGAGATGTCAGAAGCTGTATAATGAAGTTCTGGAGGGATCTGAAGAAGAAGGAGGTCCAGATCGGAATTGGTCTGTGGAGCGTTCACTTCTAGAATTCACTGAGAAAAGACTTTGTCCTGCACATCGTCCCCAGAGAAAACAACACATTTAAAAGCGACGCCTTATTGCAAATCTGGACTCCACAGGGAGCGGTTGGTGAGGATCATGCATGGAGCCTTGTGGAAGTGAAAACAACCCATTTAAGAGCAGTAACACCTTAGTGCACTTTGGTGCTGCTGTAGTCCAGACTCCACAGAGAAAACGGGGATTTTAGAGCAAGAACAGCTCACTGCACTTTACCGCTCGCTCCACGAGTCCACAGAGGAGCAACGCTTGAGGTGCAACGCCTACATCCAGTCCAGATTCCTGATAGGAAACAGCAGATTTAAGAGCACCACACCAGAGATGGGTCAGGTGGATGGCGACGCAGTAAGTGAAGGAAAAGATCGATTAATCACCTGCAGCTGCTCTCGGAAAACGTCTGCGTTAGCTAAAAGCATTCGAAAGCTCCGATCATGTGGTCTCTGAGCCGGGGAGTGATATCTACAGTATACATTAGCGTGCTTGAACTGAAAGGTCACAGGTTTTATCCCAACTCTGCTGAAAAGCCTCGTCAACAATCCCGTACACGTATGTGTGCACGATTTTCAGCACAGACACAACCGCCATGGATCAAGAAAAGAGCCTAACAAAAGATGACTGGTTACGTAATAAGACCAGAAATGTCTTTTCTTGTTCTGTCATTTTTTTCAGTCTTCATCTTTTTTGCATCTGCTCTTACTTTTCCATCTTGGGGCTCAGTCTAAATTATGTTCCTTTTACTTACGTCCCCTACAAACACGTGACAACAACTGGATGGAGATGGAAAAGGCTCAGTGGGTTTGTGTTGGCTGACTTTAGAGTTAAGTTGATGCAGCAATAAAATAAAAACTTTGAGGTCCCTCGGGGAAACCAAACCAAACATTCAGCTTCAAATTTACATTTAAATATGAATAAAAGCAGTAAAGCTCTGTCACAAAACCACATTTTCATCATCCTCATCATCCCGATCCTGTTAGGAGCATTAAAACGTCCCAATAGGACCTTGGGATCTTAATATTGACGGCATAAATAACACAAGGGAAACGTTTCGCTTACCCAAACACGCGTTAACGAATCCGTACCAAACGCACCCGGTGCGTCCGATCAGCCACCGCCCCTGCGTGCTGGCCGCGAAGCTGAACGGGGTGCCGAGGATGCTGACCAGCAGGTCGCTAGCCGAGATGCTCACCAGGAGCAGGTTCATGGGCGTGCGCAGAGCCCGGTACCGGCAGAACAGCGTGAGCACGAGGAAGTTACTGAGGAACCCGGAGGTGCCGATGAAACCGAGGCACACCGCCACCACCAAGTGCCCCGTCGGGCTGAGGGACGCAGGAGGGAGAGAACCGGACAGCTCCCCGTGCGCGTCCGTCGTCGCTGCGATGAGGACTCCTCCTACGGGACAGTGCGCACAGTTCAGGCTCACGTTGGAAACGATCATACCGGACGGAGCCGCCAGGTTTGAACCAAGCAGAAGTTTCCACCTTCACGCGGAGTCATCTGGTCCCGCTGCTTGTTGCTCAGTCAACCCATGTGGAGAAGCGAAGTCGAATCCTTTGCTCCTCCATCTACAAAAGACAAGAGTAGTTTGCAAACGCTAAGGTGTTCGGTCCCGGAGAGGCTGTCGCCAATGGGAGAGCGGTGGTTGGAGCCGCCCCTCCGCTCTGCGCTCCGGGTCCGAGAGGTGCGCCTCTTCTCGCTTCACGGGTTCTAAGTGTAGCCTCCACGGGCTTTTATTACCCCCCACTGCTCCTTTTCACGCGCTTGACGCCGCAAACCTTCAACGGCGTGCGTAAAAGTGGAGTGTGCGTGAGTTCGCGCGTGCTTGCGGGCATGCATGTGTGCACAGAAACCCATCTGGCGGCCCGCACAATCAGTGGAACCATTACATAAATATGTTTTGTTAGAAAAAAACGCGCCGCATATCAAAGGGGGTTCAAAGCTGCGTGGCGAGCGCGTGTGCAGCCGCGGAGCTCTCACCAACCAGGGAAACGCGATCACGTCTGCGTAACTGCGTCAACCAATAGGGTGGCGGTCGAGTGTGGCACTGCCACCATTCAACAAGAGAAATCAGTTCGTTCAGCACTAGAATCTAATGCTGACAGCACGTGTTAATGAAGTGTAATGGATTTTACGCGTGGATTCCGATGAAGTGACAGAGGAAGGGTTGCAGTTAAAACAACGTACAGTAGAGCTTCTTGAGGCGCAGTTCGGTCCTTACGCGCTAATGGCTTTTACGCACGGCTCATAATCGCAGCTTCCTCGGTTTCAGGAGGTGTGGAAACCTATATTGGCTTTCACACCGTTTCACACTCTCTCCCTGTGTCTTCTTACAGTGAATATAACAAATTAAGGTTCAAATGTTTCATAATTAATCTAGAAAATGTTGTTTGATCTATTAAAAAGTGGAATACGTTCATCATTATTTTTTAAGACTGAGACAAACAACTTTTTATAGTCGAAGCAACAGCCCAATGTTTCAGACATGATACATTAGTTGAGCAGCTTTGCATGAGAAATTATTAGTTTATTTATTAGGCAGTGTTATAACCAGTTGTGCCAAAATCATCTCACTGCGCTTCTGAGAGGCGTTCGCTTCTTGGCAGCGACATCACCTGCACACAGTGACAGAAGTGGCACCGTCTGCAGATGTTAGCGGTGGACAGGTGTCAGGTGTGACTGTGATGTGAGCACTGATTAAGAGCAACATTAAATGCCGACGGATGAGCCGCCTCACCGAGCGCCTCCCTGTTGTACACACGTTACTGAAGTCGTCATAACACAAGTACCTCATTAGCAGATAAGCATAAAGAGAGTGACAACACAATTTTCCTTGGGTGATAAAACTTTGCTGCCCTCTCCCTTCACTTCAGATGACCTGGCCAGTAGACACATTCTTTCTCTTCAGCTGAATAATTAATAAAACAAAAATGTTTCGACGTCTTTTTCAACTTTCACTTTGTCTCTCCGGGAGACACGTCTGTCATTTTCTTTCTCTGCTTGGCTTTTCTCTACAGCTTTGTGCTCATGTTCATGACGGCTCCTTGTGTTGGAGTCGTATTCGTCTGACACAAATTATTAAATGAATACAAAGACTTGGCCTGACGTCATTCTTTCACACGTTCCAACGTTTTGTTCGTGTATTAGACTCTGTGACAAAATGACAACAACCAGGTTTCTTGTTCAAGTTGCCGACCTTTCATGAAATCAGTGACTCAGACCCTGGTTTGCTGAAGAGAACCAGCATCAAACATCAGAGAACTTGACTTGTTAGATAATGTGCCTCTTTAACAACATTAAGCAGCTGTGTCTTTCTCTGATCCAGTTATGAACATAACACATCAAAAGTTCATCTGAAGGACAGAAGACTGTGCTACAGGTTGCTAAACATTAGTTCAATGTCTTTGAATGGAGGATTTTCCATTACAAACTTTGTTTAAAGGCAAATCAAAGATCTGCACAAACAAATAGCGAAATCAAGGGAGCAACGTTTGGATCATCAGGCAGGGATGAAGCCAAAACAACAACCTCAGTGTTTGTTTTTCCATATGGTGAACATTCATTTATTACTCACTCATGGTAAAATCAAAACATACACCCAGCAGCTCCTTGGGGTATAGATCCTGTGGTCTCAAACCATCCCAGCATGAAACCAAACACATTTTCATCAGAGAGATCAAAAAGACACGCTTTTGCTTTTCTGTCTGGATGATTTTCTTGTTGTCCCGCCAATAATTTGATGTTTGAACAGGAGAGCAGAGAAAGGGAAGCGAGGGGAGACACAGGGGTGAACAAAATACCCTTCAATCAAAGCCCTTTTTGATTAATTCCCACTAAACAAGACAGAGGGAGATGAAAGGGAGCGGTGCCTATTTGCGCCTCCTTCACGTCCTCCTCAGGTTCATCCTGCTTCGCCACGGGACTTGTTTGAGTGCGAGTGACTGGCCGAGCTGGATAAAGCATCAGTATCCATTTATCCGCACCATTAGCCCCATGTCCCAGCACGGAGACGGGCCCGCGGTCCAGCCCCCGGTCTCCGGGCCGCCAGGTGACGCGTTGACCTCTGGCGAGTGTTGGCATGTGATGACAAAAGGGCCGAGGAGGAAAAAGGCAGCGCCGGTGTCCAGTGCTCGCTGGGTAAAATGTGGTGCGGCGTTTACAAAAGGCGAACGAGGATGAATGCTTTCTGTGGAAAGGGCCGAAACAGAAGTTAGAAATGGGATTTATCGCACTGCAGCGACCGTAAACGAGGATGAATTGCTTCCCCAGACCGTCCCCATGCGACTCTTCTGCTGGAAGGGCCTCACTCAGACAACTGTCTGCTGGAAAGACCGAGGGGAGAAACCATCGGACCCATCGAGGCCCAGACTCCTCTAGGAAAGTGAACGCGTGCTGCACCTGGCACCAAGAAGTGTGATTCATTATTGATGCAGCAAAATTGGGTTAGTTGCTCTGAATATGTTTACGTGAATGAATGTGGACGACCAAAAAACGTTCAATTAACGTTCATTAAATTAAAGTAGGGGTTAATATCAGGGGCAGAAATTAATAAGGACTTCAGGCCGTTTTTGCCCCTTGGCACACAATTAATAATAAGCTGCAGAACTACGAGTCCCTTTCTTCACATAATCCCCATGTCCAGCTTTCTTCTTCCACCGTGGTTCTGTTCTGTATCTGCACTTACAAACCATGGAAGCCATCAACAACTGAGGACTCGTCCACGAAGACACTTGACCTGACTTTCATGTCACTTTGAACTTTAGATAAAGATGAATAAAGCCTCAAAATAACAGACAAGACCAGACTTACTCAAGAACGTCTAAAGTGAAGTATTATTATAAGAGAGAGTCATGTCCTGGCTGGTCTCTTTTTAGTTTATGGGGCATAACAATGGGAATTAACCACCAGTTATAGGGTGATTTATTAAATTACCAGAGTAGCTCACATACAGTATAGTGTTTACTTACTCCATGTTTTGAATTTGTAGGGTTCTTTCAAACAACTGTGGGTAATTCCCCTCCAAGCAAAGTTGGCATAATTAAGCCTAAATTAGGACTCAAGCTCTCGGTGATTTCACAGTGTCGCTGCCCGTCCGTCACAGCGTCTGTGATCCAGTATTTGGCCTGAGCTTTGCCCTTTTACTTTCCTCCTTTGCAGCTCCAGCCTCTCTGCTGCCCTGCGCTCCTTTTACCGCTCCACAGGGAGAACGCGTTTTCCTCTTGGTTTGACACAATCAATTCGAGTCCCTTTGATTGTGCCTGGGTGCCTCCATTTTTCCTCCCTCTCTTTGTCTTCAAGTATTCATATGATTATCCGACGGCTTCATTTCATTTTCCAATCAAATCTGATCATATTAAATCAAACCCCACTGTGATGCGCCGATTTCTGACACACAACCGCTGCTGGCGCTGAAGAGAAGGAGACATCCTCAAATTAGAATGACAGGGTTGAAGCTCTTAAAGTTAGGGTGCTAATGGGCTTCACCCGAAAGCAGCAGATGGCAGAAAGGGAATGGAAAATCATGTCAGGCAAGGAATTAAGCTGTAAATAATATTTGCAGCTCCTTTTCTATACAAACCTCACTTTTTAGAGCCCTGGAAAGCTTTTACAAATGCGTTGTCGTGATGTGTTGACTTACTAATGGCTTCTGCTCTAAAACCGCTGCAAACCCTAAAAGGGGCCTTTATGTACTGTATCCTCAGACTCAGGGCAGTGGCTTAGGTGCAGACCCTTCAGCAGCAGCCATTACAGTCCCAGGCGGGCGTCCAATTTGTTTGCCCTCCAAGTCAACAACAACGCACAGCAGCTCAGGAACCATCAGAGAAGGACGGCGTCTCAGGTTCAAATCTGCGTCACTGAAACCTGTGGTGTCAGCATAACCAGCGCTGGTCTCTGGACATTAATGTGATGGACTGGATTCTACCCAAGAGCAGAGAACAGACAAGAGACAAGAGAAAGGAGGAGGACGTCAGCTCAGACTTCCACTTGGGAACAATTTATAGAGGCTTTAGAGAACTAATTCACATTCAATTCATTCAGAGATGTTCAAACACCCACCTTCTATAAATAACCAGCAAGGAAAGACAACATTATAGAGAACATAAATGTGTCAGTCTAGCAAAATATAAATCCAGGTCGACCCATTCGAAGCCTTCAGGTCAGACAGGGCCCTTGGAAAAAAAGTCTTTGTTAGGACTTTGATAAATGTGTGGATGCACCTGATCAATGCAGTGGACTGAGACCTGCTCATAACACTAGACTGTAGGGCCAAACAGTTCCATCATTAAGAACGATGACTGTGCTGGAACAAAGCTGCACCACTACGGCTGCTTGTGAACTCAACACCTGACAAATCCCAGCCAGGCTTTGTGGGTCACCTATTTATCAGCCACCTGCTTGCATGGATGCCATTCATAGAACTGATAATCACTTCTCCCCTTTTCTGCTTCCAAAACATGATCACAGAAAAATGTTTTTTCAAACATATTAAACAGAAGTTTCTTTCCTGATCGATTTGTCAACTTTTTTTTAAATGATAGCAAAAATGTCTGCATCGCTCGACGCAATCAGACATTGTGGGGAGAAAAGGTCAATCAAGCGCTCTGGCTGCTGCACTGATTAAAATACTAGTCTCTGAGATTGACTGTTGTGCAGCTTGGAGTGTTTGTATTGAGCTTCCATATAAAGAAACATATGAAGAGACAGGGGGAGTTATGAGTGTGTGGTTTAATTAGCAAATCCATACAACGCACGGCTGTTTCGATCCAGCGAGCGACTGATCAATGTGCTACGAAGAAAAGAGGCAGGTGAGTCGGTGGTCAATCTCCAGCATCCAGCTGATTGTTGACTGGCCGCTGCAGACTGAAGCTGAGATGGATGTCTGACAGGTCGGAGGAGAATCAATGCCCACTCCAGCAGCTCAGTGGATGCTCCCTTAGTACACGCTTATGCTCCTGCACGTTTCTGTAGAGGATGCATTAATTTTACTTCCACAATGTTGTTGTTCATCGACAAACCCCATAAATTTCACCTCCGTGATTTTAATCTTCTAACTTCAGTTAAGGGAATAAATCATATAGACTGTTGGAGTAAAATGAGAGTTTTGGCTCCAGCCACAATTACAATCATTTTGAACCGAGCTGTCCAGGGATCACAATGAACAGTTGGCCCAGAATGCACTGCAGCTGCGATCAATTTAGGAGCCAGTGAGACAGGGAATGGGGATGGGAGGTGTGTGGTGGCTCGGCAGTCCCATAATGGAAAAGGTCACAGACTTGATCCCAGAGGAAGCAAAGACAAGTCTTCCATTAGAGGAAAAACGGCTTCACTGTGTGAACTTGTCGCTCTGCTTCGGGCTGTTAGCACATTCCATGAACTTGCTTCCCCCCGAAAATACCAATGAAAATGTGACAATTAAATTAATTTTGTTACAGCTGCCTGAGCTCACTGTTAATGATTTTTCAAGGATGTGTCTAAAACTTGAAAAACATGAAAAGTACAGCTTCAAAACAGGTTGAAGTAATTGGGATTAGAAAAAGCAAAATGTAAAAATAATTAGATATTAAAATATTTTAACTATAGTGATTATAATAATAAATAATGTAAATGTACTCAACACATTTATGAAAAAAACACATTATTCCAGCAGTTTTGTAAAGTGAATGACTTATACTTCACTTTATTATAAAACATTGGAGGCCATATCGGCCCTTTACGTTTAGAAGCTGGTCTAAATATACAGAATAGCGCAGATAGTGTCACATCAAAGTGTAACTTCCTGTACAGCTGAGCCACTGAATGACACATGTTGTAAACACAAGCAGGTCTGTGCTCGAACACACTGAACCATAAGCGCGAGCAGCTTGACTGGCTCAGCGAGCACCACCTGCAGCACCCACATGAAGCCCACATGCACACACTCACACCAAGCAGAAGCCAAATTATTCAGGTGAACATCAATTATGCTCGTCAGCGTGTTTGTGATCATCATACACCAGTAATTTTCATAGTAAGTGAGTATTACTTAGCATAAATTAAAGGTCTAATCTGCTGAGATCTAACTAATACCCTGTATTTATGAGACAGATGATGTCAGGTGTCTGGTTTGGCATCTTCACACCTACTTCACGCCACACAATGTGTACAAAGCCTAGAAAGCATTAATGCACAATAGATATATACTTTGTCCACTTCTGACCCGCAGTTAACAAAAGTATGTTTGTGTGTCGACACAATTGGTAAAGTGCTACATAGAATACAGCACCAGACTGTGGCGTTAGATGAAACGTCCCTGATTTTATATCGCTTATTAACATGCTCACATTCCCAACAAACCCCAAACCTTCACCTGGTAAACTTCAACAGTAGTTATCAGCTCCAAAACAATAAATAGCAACAGTTCAAGTATATGAGTCGTTCAACAGGCTGCTCTGTTAACTAATGAGGAGCATGCATGTGTGTGACAGGTAGTAGCAGGTATTCACAGTACAAAGTGAGGCACTGCCTTAAAGTTTCTCCATTCACTAAAAGCAGCACTGTGCATTGGGTCCTTTCATTGGTGTGGTCCTCTACTGAGAAGGAAACTAGGTCATTGTTGAGTTACTGCCTCCCAGTGCTTCGCCTTGATGTCACTTCCTGAAAGACAGTGGAGAGAGGATTTATGATGTATACCGTTCCTACTAAAACTAACAATACTAATCGTAGAAGACCATTAAACGAGAAATTAAAGTTAAAAAGGACCCAATATTGGACCTTGAGGAACACCACATCTGACTGTAAGGCCTGGACGCTCTGTGTTCACCTGTGTCGATGTGGTCCATATGTGTCCAGCATCACCGTGCTGGCCTGCTCAAGCTTCCACTGGCAGCTCTGCAGAAGCTCCTCGCACTCGGCTCTAGATCTTAGCCCCAAGCGAAACAACTGCTCCACCTGCAAGCCAGACAGGGAGGACAGTGTAAAGGGACAAACACAAATAAAAATGTATGTAGAAAGATGTGTAAAGGTACCTTCAAGTGTTTTATGGCCTGAGGGATGCTAAAGTTGTGGGTCTCCAGAGCAGCACGACACTCCTCCAGGGTAACACCATGCACTGCCCCTTGGACCTGTCAATCGTGCCACATTCTTTACTGCATGTATTTCAGAAAACACATTGCGAATGAAATGTATAAAAACGAATGTTTTCTTCTTTCACACACCTGCGCGATGCAATGATCATGTTGCATGCTGGGAGTTGCAGTTCGCCCATTGTTGTTGTTGTAGGAGGAGTTTGGTTTAGCCTCACCCAGCTGCTGCTGCTGCATCATGGGTTTGACTGTAGCCATGTTGGCCGCTCCATATCTGAGCAAAACACACACAGCCTAGCTTTCAGGTTTATTCAATAAAAGCTTGACTTATGTTATGACAATAATGTTACTATCCATATATAATATATATGCCCATGTCCTATTATATCTATCATCCAGGAAAAATGCAAAATTCCACAATTTGACTCTTTTGACTCTTTTGGCCAGTGTCCATCAGCAGCAGTAACCCAGTGAAACCTGCACATCACACTTTTAAATAGGAACAGCATAAAGCGCTTCACAGTAGTTTACTTTCACCTCTGCAAGCACTTGATGAAATGCAGAAGCGAGACGCGTCCTCCACAGAGGACAAGAACAAATCACTCAGGAGGATAATGTATTGAATGTATTCATCTACTGCCAGAGTTACTGTAAGTTCACTACAGTAAATGCTGGAAGGTCAAGGATGAACTTTAAAACGTAAGCTTAAAAACAATGTTTTTTTTAATAATAATATTATGTGGATAATAATATGTGGAAATATCAAAAATATATTGACATATTACAAAATGTTACACTTGAAGCAAAAGTTAAAACTTGTATTCATCTCAATTTTGGTCTCAGTTTAGTGGCAGCACAAAATATCTGCTTCCAATTATTTGTTTATTATTATTTTTTATTATTATGTCTATTCGTTTGTACTTGTGCTGTGATAAGACGAGGTTAATTGAATCATGTGCTGTGACTCCCACGAAATAAACACAGAAAACCTCAAACCAACCTCAAACAAAATTATTTTCTCTTGCAGATAAACGAGAGATGACGATAAACTTAAGTACCAGTAAAGTCACAGCCAGACTGTGAACAAAACAAACCAATTAATGGAAGTGGGTTAAATCTGCATAAACAAAACACCTTGTGTTGCCTAAGGGAAACACTTGACAAGCAGTCAAACAGCTTCTTAGTATTAACTGAGTGATGCTTTCTCTCAGGCATCTGTTCTGTTTTGAGACACTGATTATCGCCTTTGTAAGTAAAATAAATAATTAAAGATTTTGATTGCATAAAGCAGCACTGTATGTTTATGTAGGGTATTTCATCATGGTTATGGTCTTAAGGTTTGAAAGAACTCTCCTCTGAGCTACTGCACGTTAAACAGGAGAAACAATGTTTTATCAGAAACACACCTTTCTAGGAAAGCTGGTCTCTCCGGGAGCGGGGCAGGAGCAGAGCTCTGAGAGCTGTCCGTCATTGAGGAGAGGCCACGTCCCTCACGAAAGGTCAAAGGATCCAGTAAGGAGGTGGACGAGTAGGTGGACCCGGGAGCTGACAGACGTGAAGGGTAGCATGGTGCTTGAGCTGAGGAAGAGGAGGAGGAAGACAGGAGGGGACCCAGGAGGCCGGATGCCCTGCGCGGGGAGACAGAGAGGGGCGGAGGAGGCAGAGCCACGGGTGAGGAGGAAAGCGGTGGCACCAGCGGGAGGGGAGAGGAAGAGCGGGACCCCGGCTGAGAAAAGGCATGGTCTCTCGGTGGGATTTGGGGAGGCGTGTCCTCCTCGTTGCCCAGAGAGATGGAGCTGGAGCGAGCCTGCGGGTGGCTGCTGCGGGTGGAGAGGTTGTGTTTGGAGGGTCGCAGCGGGGGAACGGGGCTGCGGGGGGGCAGCACGGGCCGGTCCTCGAAGCAGGAGGCGAAGGAGGAGGTGGACGTAGAGGAGGGGGAGGGAGGAGGCAGACAAATCTGTCGATGGGGGCCCAGGGGAGCCAGAGGCATAGGGAGGGGAGAGGAGGGGAGGGAACGCCCGGTTGCCATGGGTACCTGCAGCTTCACCATCACCTGCATTCACAGGAAGAACTGATGTAAGCTCAGCTGCCAATAAACATCTTCACCTATGTATCTGTTGGCTTTGTACTTCTCTCTGCAGCTCTTGAAAGAGGTCAGCCGATTGTGACTCGCTCCTGCCCGCCATGCCGGCCCCACACGTGGCCACAGTGTCTTCAGCGAATCCCTTATTGATGGAGTGCACCTCCTGGTCCTCTGACTGCTCCTCAAGCTCCGTGGTGACCTCATCATAAGCTGGCTGTGGAAGAGGCCAATCCAGGATGGAGGGAGTGTCCTAGGAATCAAATGTAATGACAGGGGTTCATTATTGCAATCAGGTGGATGTAGTATCAGCTGTTAGCCAGAAGCAAACAGGTCAGAGCTCTGTATTGGGACAGATACCTTCAGTGTGTCCTCGTCTGGCTGCTGTGTCTCGGTGAGCGGGGAGGGCGTAGTCGAGCTGAAGCTGTCGTCGGTGAAGTCGATGAGGGACACCTCGCTTTTGGCCGAGCGCACGCCGGACCCCTCCCACGGCCGGAGCTTCAGACCGAGGGACACCCCCAGCCTCTTCAGCCCCGACGAAGTGCTGGCGTCGTCGTCATCGTCGTAGTCGTCCATTACAGAGTCGTAGAACGGCTCTAGGCACATGTGTACACACGCAAGTGAAGAAACAGTAGCTGAGGTTTAAAGGTTCGAACAGCGCGAGAGAGAGAAACTTACTTTTCAACAGAACAGCTGGCTGAGGAGGACGAGGGGGAGGTTGCTCTGGGAAAGAGAGTTCATGACCTTGAGTTTTCTCCATTGTAACCAATTTAACATTGTTCACTGTTTATCAAACAGTGATGAACTTACTCTTGGCACGGTTGGGGAGTTTTGTTGGCCTGGATATGCCCGAGTCCATTCCAAGGACATCAGGTGGGTCCATGGGGTTCCCCAGATACAAACTGGAGAAGAGAGGAAAAGCAGGATCAGTCAGTGCAGCTTATAAGAGCATGAAGACTAAACATCACAATCACTGTGAGTGCACTAGAAAATGGTGGTGCAATGCTGCGCCCCAGTGGGCAAGCAATGAAACTGCACAGGGAAACTGTCTTGCTTTGGTTTCAGGCAGGATGCATTAGTGGGAGTCTCATGAACCTGTCTATGCGGTCTGCGTATCCCCAGCTCCTGTGAGGGTCCGTGTCTCCGTGCCCAGTGTGGATGAACGAGTGCTTGAGCGGTCGGCTGATGTCGTGGGCAGACAGGCCGGCGACTGAAGTGACCACGTGACGGGGAAACTGACCGACGCGCAGCGTTCTCCGGTTCTGACCTCGCCACCAGTAATGCTCAGCCCTGCAATGCAATGAGATGCTTCACTCTCACATGTCACATGACTGCGCTTTCATAAAACAGGCCTGTGATTGTCTACAACATTTCTATAATGAGACAGCAATTAAGGTAATTTGAGTAATTTGCTGGAATGCAGAGAATTCAGTGTTAACAGATGAGCTTATGTCTTCTGTAGGGATCCTCTGCAATGCTGCTGACTCAGCAAGCCCGGTTCCACAGACACTGACCTTCCCTCTATGATGGTGATGACGTCGTTCATTTTAATCTGGAGCTTGTCTTCCTCCTCAAAGTCCTGCAGGGCCCTCATATCCGTGGGCATGGTCTACAGAGCACACACACACACATGCGTAAAGCCCTAAGAATCTCTCTCATGCACACGTTTGCTGAGAGGGTTGGGATGCGCAGGCCACTACCTCCAGCAGGAAATCTCTGAGGGCGATGAAGGTGGGCCTGTCCTCAGGTTTGGGGCTCCAGCACTGCAGCATGACGTTGTAGATATCCTGAGGGCAGTCGTCGGGTTTGCACAGCCTCTCGGCCTCCACGTCCACCTTGTGGAGGATCTACAGTACAAACACGTGGATAAGCTCATACGTGCAACTGGTGCATGCTTTTTGCAGACGCGAATGCTGTGCGTGGGGCGGCACTCGCCTGGCTCCCGTTTAGGCCCGGCCACGGCTCCTGTCCGTGGGTGAACATCTCCCACAGCGTGACCCCAAACATCCAGGTGTCAGACGCGTGAGAGAAGGAGCGAGACTTCAGCGACTCCGGGGCACACCTGCAGGGAGACGAGGGCGGAAAGGCCCGGTGAGACAGAACCGGAACCACTAGTTAACCACAGCCAGGGCGCCCATCTCCTCACCAGGGGAAAGGGATTTTGTGACCTTCCTCCATGATGTACTGATCAGTGTGTGTCGGCAGCGCCCGCATCAGCCCAAAGTCTCCGATCTTCACCGTTTCGTTGGTGGAGAGTAGAACGTTACGAGCAGCCAGGTCTCTGTGGAGGAAGCGCCTCTGCTCCAGGTAGGCCATGCCACAGGCCACCTGATCAACAACAACAAAGAGGATGAGCATGAAAGAGGGCGTGGCCCCAGTCTGGGCTCTGCGCCAAAGGGCTGATGAAATATTTAACAAAGTGACGCAATTAAAGGAAAGAGTTTGGACTTGTTCAGTGCAGTGACTGACCTGAACAGCGTAGTTACACAGGAAGGAGATGAGGATGTGGCCCTGGCGCTTACGGAGGCGATCCAACAGGGAGCCCAAAGGGGCCAGCTCAGTCACCTGCACACAAACACATGCCTGAGTAGGAGACTCTGCCATAGAACATGTGTGATTATGTGTGTGTGTGTGTGATTTACCATCTTCATCGGCTGCGTCAGCACGATGCCATAGAGGCGAATGAGGTTCTGGTGGCTCAGCGAGTGCATGGCGTTCACCTCTCTGATGAAATCATCCAGACCGTCCGAGTCCAACACGCCTGCCTTCAGACACTTCACCGCCACCGACAGCTGCGAGCAGAGAGGGAGGGATGACGCCGTGGTAACGGCCAAACTCACAGCGAAGCCGGCGCCGCTCACCACTCTGCCGTTGGGTCCGGTCCACTCTCCCCTCCGAACCACCCCGAAGGTGCCGTCGCCCAGCCGCTCGAACAGCTGCAGCTCCGTCTCGCGGATCAGGCAGGTGAGGGACGCTCCCGCCTCGCTGTTGGTCGGGGCCTGTTTGCACGACGCCCCCTGGGGAGGGGGCTGCTGGGGGTCGGAGTCCGGTCGCTTCACGGGGAAAACCTGCAGCCCAACAAGCAGAACGGCAGATGACGGGGCGGCCCTTCCCTCTTTAACGACTGCAGGATGTTGTGCTACGGCACCTTGCTCATCCAGGACTTGCGTTTATAAAGGGCTCTCCTCCTCTTGACCGCCTCCCACAGCCTCCTTTGACCTGAACCAAAGCAACCAGCAACAGTGAGAGCAGCTCACCCCTCCAGCACACCGCGGGCGGCGTGGCGTACTGCACCTGGCCGGCCCATGCCGATCTTCTCCAGGTCCTCATTTTTGACGTAGTCGAAGTGGGACAGTCTGGTGACGTTGAGCTCGTCGCGGATCCGCAGGAAGTACTGCTGCAGCTGCACATCTGTCAGCAGCTCCAGCAGCCACTCGCTCCCCTCCTCGCACTGCATCTGCACACACGGCGGGGGCGGCCCATCAGCCACCTGTCACCAGTTCAAACAAGGCCGTGACAGAACCACAGTTCAGACCAGAGAGGAGAAGCTGGATCTGAGACTGCCAGGCCTCCGTCCCGTTGCTCTGGGCCCTTTGTGGTGCCTGTCGTAGCCCCGGTCTGCAGCCGTCACCACTTGTGGCTCATAAGAGGCACATTTACATTTTTCTATTTCTGTTGCTTCCAACACATGAACTGCAATGACTCGGTATCAGCAGATTTAGTGTTGCTGCCGGTCTGGTTATGCTCGAATCTACAGCCGCAGCCGTTTACAGAAGCAGCGCGGTGCAGATGTGAACACAAACACACCTGCCTCCTCACATCCTACACGAGCGAACCAGCGAACACAAACACGCGGCCGCACAGACATGAGCCGCGGCTGCATATTCATACTTTACCATTTGTCCCTCGACACTTTCTCTGACGCTGCCGCCTCTCCCGTCCTCCTCCTCCTCCCCCTCCTCCTCCGCTCTGTCGTAGGGGAGTCGCTGGTACATATAGCTCTCGCCCATATTCTAGCGGCTCCTGGCGTCCTTCAAACGTCTCGCTCCTTTCTTCCTCTGGCTCTGTTGTATGTGTCTATTCAGAGGAGGCGTTAGCTGTGACGCCCTGCTCCCCTGTCTCTGAGTCTAGGCTGCTAATCTGCTCTCAGCTCCATGACCTTCGCTGCTCAATCGATAGACGCATGCACACACACACACACACACGAGCGCACAGCGAGGCGTTTGACGCCCTGCTCCCGTTGTATCACCTAAAGCTAACTATAAATCCTCTCCGTCCTCCCTCCCACTGGTTTTTTCTCTCCTTGCTGACTCACAACTTCCTGCAGCGTCGGACACCTCCATACTTCCCCTTCTCTCTCCATCCTTTCCTTCCTTCCTCCCTCCCCACCCCCTCTCTCTCTATCTCAGCAGCAGAGCGCACTGTCTGATGCTAAATAATTCAGAAGCTCTAACAAGAGGATGAGACGCAGGGAGAGAGAGAGAGAGAGAGAGAGAGAGAGCGAGAGAGAGAGAGAGAGAGAGAGAGAGAGAGCGCTCTCGCAGGGAGGAAGGGAGAAAATGTAGATACAAACAGGAGGACAGATGGATGGATGGTGCAGTCAAAGAGAAAGGACAGGGAGAGGCAGTTCCCAGCATGCATTCAATACGTGCAGATGGCAGTAAAACCTGACATTTACTCAAACGATAAAACATTTGTGAACGACGATGTGATTATTGACAAAATGCGAAAATGGCTGATTTCAGACTCATCCACACTGTAAAATAGCTCAAAGCTAAAGTACAGATTCACAGCAGCAATTTTGGTCCATGGTTATTTCCGATTAATTGCTGAAATACATTTTGGTCCATCATGTTTTTTTTCATTAAATGAATATTAATAATAAATTTAAGGCCTGTATAATTAACTGATTAATTAATAGAAAGCAATGATTAATCTATAGCTATGAAAATTGGCATATTCACTGGCCCCAGAGGATGCGCCCCTGATGTTTGGATATTTATAGTACACCCATGAGGGATATCTACATTCCACCCTTTTGCTATTTGCTGGCCTAAATGAGCAGAAAACCAGCTTCTTCTCGTTGCCTTTATTGAGGGTGATGCTCTAAAAATAGAGGAGCTAAATTTAGCGTAGACCTCAGGCAGTTAAAGTGACTGGTGTGAACGCAGATGCTTTACTTTACTGCTCTCATCTCAACACGAGTCGATGCAGGTATCGTTTTCTGTACAATGAAGATGGAAATGTGTTTTTTGTCTACATGTAGATGTTTATGTCCACAGACTGATTATACAGGTAGGAACCAAGAAACTCTGGCTTTAGGAGCAGCTTCCCTCCAATTTGGTGCACAGTTACTGTAGCTACTGTATGGAGTGATGGTCACGACCAAGCTAAAGATTAAGCTTAGACTTTGCACAGTATTCGTGCATTTTCCCTGCAGTGGTCGCACACGCTGCACAACATCCGCTGGACTAGTCTCACCCTGCAGAGGTGATCCGATCCCAGACTGAAGCTGCAGTCAGTGGTGACTGGGGTCAGTGCAGGTCACCTGGAGAAGCCCATTGATCCAGAAAGCCCACATCCGCAAACTGAGGGAAATAAAAACGTCATGATCCAATTATAGTAAAAGACAAAAAAAAAGATCAATTACCCCAAAATAACTAAATGCAGGCTTCAGCTGTTACTAAAAAAAAGCAGCAGCAGAAATAATGCAGGATTTTTTTACTGCCTTATGATTCCATCAGTTCATTTGTACAGTAAGTGTATTAGTTGAGTTCAGAATTTCTGCTGTTTGATTCATTTATGCTACTATGTTAACACACTTACACACAAGTGCGCGACAATCTGGCCGGCATGTTGATGAACACTAATGCTATACGATCTAATCAGAGACAAAGGCGGAGGATGTTATCTTTGTCAATATTAGACCTGGATGCACTGACCGATAAGCTGCTCCAGTCACTTAGAAGCTGATTAGCTTCGGGATGAGGCGGACACCTGTCGGTCCGTTACTCTGGAAAACATTACGTTTATAATTCCGCGCCACAAGGCAAACTTCATTCTTATCTCTTTTTATTCGTTTTGTTTTTGCTTTGGTGCAACACGTCGTATCTTCCAGATACAGCGGCTCCAGGAAAAACAAGCCTGCATACCGACCTATGAAGACGAGCTCCGCGGGGAAAACGGCTCCTTCCTCCGGTGGGTCCTCGCTCCGTCCGCCGCTCTCAGCAGCCGCAGCCCGGTGGGAGCCGAGCTCTTTCTCGGGGAATCGGCTAAATTCCCCGGGTCTGTTATCTCTGTCTCTCTCTCTCTCCTCCGTTAATTCCGGCTACCGGAATTTATCAGCGTCACTGTGCGTAAAACAAGCGCGCACGCAAACACCGTAACGCTCCAATCAATGCTGCTGTGACGACGGCCGGAATCCGGAAAACTGCCAAAATAAAAGCACTTTCGGGTTAAAATTTAAGACTTCAAAATAAAATGTTTCTAAAGATCCCTTTCTGTTAATAATAACAGATAATTTTATTTGACACAGTTAAAAGACACAACTATGGCCATGACTGACAGGATTGTTTAGCATACAAACAAATCTCAGCAAAGAAAACTAACACCTGAGACAAACTGGATGCTAAAGGTTTTATTACGTGTATTTTGAAACAAACAATTATAATGACACAGTAAATTCAGTAGCACAGTGACTTGACAATTCATGCTTTTAAAAAAGGTTTGATAGTTTACTTTTATTTCTCGTGACAAATAAAACTAAATAAAACAGTCCAGTAATCAACAGAATGTGGTCCAATTATTGAAATAAAGGCAAAACAACAATAGCTTGTGTTAATATTTAACTTGAAGCAGATCTTCCTGTTGTTTCCGCGCTACTGTACATTTGTTTCAGCACATCCAGGCTTTTTATTCCATTATACTCCCTCTAATGCTGTTTTAGAAGCATTGGTTGAATTCAACGGATTAAATTAATTATTAAGCAGCTGAAGTACTTTGTGTAACATATTGGTTGTACCTGTTAATGTGCTCTGCTGAGTTAACATGCAGTAAAAGGTGTGATTAGGACACATGCGGGGCTGTTTAGGAGTCAATTCGTACAGTATGTAGTTAAGCATCTGTGTAATTTTATGCCACGACAATGAAGAAACTAAATCTACGACATTTACGACATGTACAGTATATTTAAAGATGTAAAACAAAAAATGACCTGAATGTATTTCTCTGGGGGAGGTGGGACATTCTCAGTGATTTGAATCCAGTCTGGAGTGTGTATGTATATCTTACAACAGGTGAACATAGCTGCTTTTACTGTACACCAGCTATACCTTTGGAGGCAGTAAAAACAATTAAAAAAATGATAAAAATGATTAAAGCTGAGAACAAAAGCAGATTAATGCCAAAGAAAACCTGATGACCGTCAGGCAAGTTCAGAAAAGGTCCTTAAAATATTTGTAAGTGGGTGCGGGTGGATTAGAATGAACTACAATAAAAACAGGGTTTTGGCTGTTCTATACTCTTATGGCTCTGCTGAATGTCTATTACAGCATTATAAAATAATAATTACTAACAAGAGTTAAATCACACAAGCCCAGTGAACATGTCCCACCTCATCCTGTGATGGAAATCCTGTTGGGGCTGCGATAATGCCACAGTCAGATTTATAGGCACAAACAGAAAAAAAAAATGATGCTGGTAACAAATGCAGACACACATACACGCATACTGGAAGACAGGGAAACCAATGTCATAATTATCAAAATATTTCATGTATAAACTCTGGGAAACACTGTCCCCGATAAGTTGTTCCACTATTAAAGTGAAGTATGAGAGACACTGCTCTCGATAAACACACATGCATTGTAAAACACACAGTCACATACACTGGTAGACAAAAACTACCGTCACTGCTTGGCATTATGGGAAACACTGCTCCCGATAATGAGTTTTAACTATGGAAGGCTCTGCTCCCGATAGCTTTTCCATATTAACTGCTCCAACGTAAACTGTGCAACTTAAATGGCCTTTTTGCAAATTATGTAAATAATTGAGCAAATGAGATAAATGGAGGAGACTAATTTAGTAGGAATCCTGCCATGAAATGCAGAATAAAATCAGATTAAACACAGTTTGTCTTGGCCTTGGGGTGCAATATATACATTAAAATTTCAGCAGAAAAGTGCCAGATACTTTTGAATAAAACTAGCTGACTTGATTTAAAATAATTGTGCAAACTTTCTCAATCATGTCAGAAGTAAATGCAAGAAACCAAATCTAACCTTTTCATGGGTGAGCAACAGTTCAGGAGTCACTTCTGTAGCAGATGCTGCTGTTGAGTCAGACAGTATAACCGTCATAATTATGGAAGGCACTGCTTCCGATAACGTCGCGTAGAAAGACAACTTTATAGTGGACACTGCCACTGATAAATAAATATATAAAGACGCTTTTCCAGTGTTTGATGTAAGAGGTCACTATGAAGGCTTGGACTGGTTTCACGTGTCAGAGTGATCCTCACAAAGCAATTAATCATAGGCCTGTACTTACATGCCGGGGAACTCCGACTGACAGCTTGTGCTGAGACTAGAGCTTCGACTCACCAAAACAGAAAAAACGAATTTCAAACACAAACACAGGCACACAACACAGACACTCGCATCTCGGCAGCCACCCACCCCTCCTAGATTTCATTGTCAATATCCCAGATGTCTCCCACCATGCTGTTGGCACAGCCCTGCAGGTTCCAGGTGGCCAGGGCCAGCTGGATGCGGAGCTGCTCCATGTCTGTGGTCTCAGCGATGGATGCCAGCGTGTGGGGGCCCCGGCCCAGCAGGAGGTGGCGGTAGGGAGTCTCAATGGGGGACACGTACGGAGAGAGGAGGGCATGCTCCACCTAGAAGCAAAGATGTGAGAGACCGTATCGTAACAAATCCAGAAGCCGAAACAATTTCAAAATCAAAGCTTCGAACTGTAAGCATTCACACACACATCATCAATAAATAAACAGCATCAGTGTGTGAGTGTGAATGGGTGAATGAGAAGAATACGTTTTGGATCCCGGGAAGGGTGTTTAAATGCGCTATACAAGTTCAGACCATTTACCCTAAATCTGCATGTAATTAGTGCAGCTTACTCTCATGATCCTGTCATTGAGAATGCGAACGGCCTCCTTGTCACTGAGGTCAGTGTTGATGATGTCTGTGTTGATGCCGCCTGCAGCTCGATGGAAGGAGCCTCGTGCTTGGCTCAGCCAGTTGGGACTCACGTTCGTTAGCCTACCAGACTACAGAAGAAGAAGAAGAAACACAAATCTAATAAACCTCAACTTTAACAAAATGTCTAGAGCACAGAGATGAGAGGAGACAGACCTGGACGAGCTGGTTGATGCGTTTGTAGACTGTGGACACAGCCTTGAGGATAATTCCGCTGTAGCGGCTCACATCCAGCCTGAGCATGTGGTCGTGGACCAGTCTCACTGCCATCTGTCCAGCGAACTGAGCCGCCACCGCCACCATTTCACTTGTGCGATAGTTGGTTTGGTAGTCAAGGTGGTCCGCGTTGTCTAGTATGGTGCCGTAGTAAGGGTAGTACTCAGCCTGTTAGACACACACACAGACACACACAGACACACAGGTGTTAACAGCACTGAATGGTTTTGATTTTCTACCCATTCATCATTGCTCAACAGGCAGAAGCACTCACATTAGGAGAGATGAAGTGAAAGGAGATGGAGGGAATCCCAGCGAAGGCCAGGAAGGGATAAGCAGGATCATCCAGGGTCATTGGCCTCATTCTGCAAAGATCCCATTGAAATGCTTTTAGCAAGATGATGTTTCCAGTAAGGTGAATTTATTTAGGAACACTTACACGTTTGCTTCCCAATCTTTCTTTGCCATCACATCGTACAAAGAGCCTGAATCGAAGGGGCTTCCTACCTGCATGGATGAGACAGTAAAGGTCAAGTCGCTGGCACAAAAGCAGGGTTGGTGTGAGGCGGTGTGCATCACTGCTCACCTCTTTCATTGTGCTCTCAATGAGGCTGTAGAGCATTGGACTCGCTGAGGCCATGAAGCTGCCACGACCTTAAGGAGACACACCCAGTGTGAGATGATGCCTCAACCTGAGCAATCAGTGCGTGCACAGTACGTACCCATGACAACACCATCCAGGCTGATGTAGGTGAAAACACGTTTGTCAATAGACGACATATAGGCCTAAAAAAAAACAAAACAACACATTCAGGAACCATAAAGAACATGCAGAGCCTTTATTTCTTTAATGTGCTCGTCCTTGTGGTTCTCACCTCCAGCCACTCGGTGGCGCCAACACTTCCAAAATCTCCAGCGCTCCAGCTGGCAAACACCAGGCTTCTCCTTGGCCTGAATCCATCTGAAAAACAAGAAAACAGTCAACAAAAAACACGTGACGAATGACACCAATACTCAATGATATAATGTAAAGGTTGTAACTGCTTGAAAAGCAACTCAACATGGTGAGATCAATGAAAAATGTAATCACATTATCAAATTATAATAGATTAACTGTTCTCTCAGACTGAGTTGACACATTCCAACATGGCTTTACTGCTAATTCCTTTCCTTAAGCCACAGCTGTGATTCTGAAAATACTCTCTACTGTGTCCACAGAGTCACAGATGTCAGATCTTCCTCAGTGCCTCTCAGTCTGGCTGAACATTATTATTATAAGCTCATAATATTTACATCATTTACAGCACAACTAAATACATCAAGTGGTGCATTTGATACCGTTCTCCACCATCTCGTGAACAGCTTTGGCCAACTCCATCAGCACAGAGGTGCCGACAGCAGCTCTGGCATAGCCGTTAACCCAGGCGTCTCTCTGAGCTCCCAGGACAATGTAGCGATCTGCAGGGACACAAACGCCACATGAATGAAAAGAGTGACAAAGAAAAGAAGAAAACATGCAGCTTGACTGGCAGTGATCACACATGGAGAATGTTAATTGTACCAGGATCCGTGAATCCTTTGATGACTCCAAACACGTTGTGGAGCTCCTTGTTCACCAGCACATTGTTCACCTCCACAGTGATGTTCTTGGTGCCACCCAGTCTGTAAGAGTTTGACTGGAAATCACCTTTAAAGCCGCTGCTTGCGTCTGGTTCAGGGCCACCAATTTTCCTGCAGAGGATGACGTGAAGCAGGTGAGGAAGCGGTGAGAGTTTCAGACATTCAAATACATTATTCAAGAAACTGAAGAACAATTCTGATTTGGGCAGGTGGCCTTACTGTAGCAGAGTCGAAGCCATGATGGCTGTAATTGTCTGGGCTGGAATGTTGGGAAGACCAGATGACCGAGTTGGGGGGAACTGAGTATGGTTGAAGGAAGGAAATCCAGGTGTGTAAGGGTCACCTGATCCCATATGGACCTAAAAACGAATGACGAGATAACAAATATCAATCCAAAACATTCAGTGTTGTTTATTGCATAGCACTGATACATTATATTCATACGTACATGTCCATAAAGCACTGTCTCTGAAATATACTTGTAATCTGCAGGATCAGGGTAAATGAGAACAGCAGCTGCTCCCTTTGTTGCAGCGTTATTCACCTAATGACAAGAAACATATTTGGGAAAAAAAAAAAAAAAAAAAAAAAAAAAAGATGTGAGACTCTGCTCGACACAAGCAGGAAGAGCTGGTGCAACTGGCATTTGGCACGAGGACCTCTCAAATGAGAAGATACCTGCTCTGCAAAACTGATCTTTCCACATCGGAGCAGCAGCACGCAACCGTTCAGGTCAATGTTGCTGTGCTGCAGAAAGTCCAGATCTTCCCGACGGCCATAGTTTCCATACACCAACGTGCCCTGTGTGCACGAGGAGCAAACAGCACAACAATGAATGAAAGAAACAACTGAAAGGAACATTAAAAACAAATTTAATTAATTAAAATTAAATTAATATTATTATTGAAATCCACCCACCTGAACGCTCCCAGTGGCACTATAGGCCAGATACCCTGTGGGTTCAAAGGCCTCTGAACCAAAAGTAATGCGGTTTGGACGCTTGCTGCAAATGAAATAATAAATTATTAGTGTATCATTTTATTTTCATGTTATGTTTGTTCCTGGGAAACGTTTGCTATACTAATCTATAAACGGAAGTTCATCTAGTTCAAGAAAAAAGGCACGGTCTCAACCTGTCTGGCGTCTGCAGCTGAACATAGTGGATGTCAGTCCAGGGATCCATGTCCAAATTCTGAAAACCCCTAAAGATGCGATTAGCCAGAGCTGTGTCCTCTTCACTTCCCGCTAAACGCCTGCTCACATTAAAGTCCCTGCAACGAGACACAAAAGCGTCGATGTTAAACCCAAGAGGCTAAAAGTGTCACAGTAAACTGTTAATAGAGCTTCCTCATATTCTGGGCTACGGCGTTAGGGAGGAACCTTAAGGTCTTCTCAAAGTTCTGGCTGGTGAGCTTCTGTGTCAGGAGTTGGGTGATGCTCTTCCAGTCCAACTGAGGTTCTGGAGGCGGTTCAACATCCTCTGATGTCCCCTCCAACTCATCTTCTCCTGTCTGTGTTTCTTTGTCACAGGTCACAGGCTTCACCCAAGGTTTACGGTGGCTTACGTAGCCAACCAGGTAACCTGGAGCCCAACCAGCACAGAAGGAAAGTAAAGGCTAGTAAGGTTAGGAGAAGCTATTCTGACAGCATGGACTAGAGATGCAAACAAGTCAACTGTTGGCTGCAGGTCCAAGTTCTTTGGTATAAAACCAAATAACCTACCAGTGAGTAATATCAGCAGGAATCCAATAGCCAGGTAACACAGGTGACGGCGGCTGTGACGCCGCGGCTCGGGCCTGAACCTCGGCGAGCCTTCTGCCTGGCCCTCCTCTCTGCTCTCCTCCGAGCCGTCCTCCGACAGCTTGACCTCAATGTGTGTCTCCCCGTCCTCCGCTCGCTGCAGAGTGAACCTGCTGTACCGCTCACTTTGAATCTGCAGAGGGACAGCGGCACAGATAAGTCGAGAGGAGTGAAATCGACGAGCGTGTTCAAGCTACCACGGCAACGGACACCGATAACGTGCAAAAAGGAACACTCACCAGGCTGTTGAACGCCGACCTTACTCTATCCATGACTGTCGTTATTCTGAAAAGGTTGTGACCAGCAAATTTAGTTCACAGTCATACAGGATGGAAAAGAGCAGAGAGAGGGAGAGGGAGGGAGGAAATAAGAGGGTTTATGGTTAGTGTGAAACAGAGCTGCTATTCAGACGGTTGTTAAGGAAACAGTGTTTCATCTGTAAATAAGCCCACTATTATTTCCTAACACAGATTTACAGAACCAACCGTATTTTAGTTTAGACCCAGGACAAACTCGTTTCGTAGACAACACGAGATATGATCTCACTGACATGACAAGAAAGCATGTTGTACAGCCTTGTGTACAAAACTAACAGCCAACTATCAACCAACTAGAGATCATAATTAGTCTTTAAATTTAAATTCATATTTAAAGTAGTATTTAATGCTTTAAGTGCATCTGCAACAATGTCTTCAATGCCCTTGTGTTCTCACTTAGAACCATATTAAATCTGTCCTTTGCTGCAGGTTTCAGGAGGCATTTTAAAAAGAAAATTGATTTAATTAAAGCTGTGGTCAGTGCCTCTGTGGCCCCTCCTGTCTCAATGACGTCAAAGAACTGTTTTCACATCAAACACAGTTCTTGAAAGATGTGTCCTTCAGATCATTTCCTCATAACCGATAATCGATGTCTGCTTCCTTGTTCAAGGCAGGAAATTATGCAATTAGCCAGTTTAACAATTTACCAGAAAACACCTTCATGAGTGAGACGAACAGAAAAATACTGCTCCTTAGACAATAATATAAATACACCCTATCCAGTTGATTGTTACTGAGAACAACCAGAATAATGCAGATTTTCCTTTATTGACCTTGACTCCTCATGTTTAGGTTGAGTCATAAAATGTGCTTTCATTTCGACATAGCGCAAAACCTGCTAACTATGAGTAGCTACTAAATAATGTTGTAAATAAATACATAAACATCAGTCCTTAAGGTTAAAGTAAACTTGCTAACAGTCATTAGCAAGTTTCATAAAATCATGACTTAGCATTTAACCCCCTCGTTCAAATAGTATCTCAGTATTAATCACATATTATTATATTTTGAAAACATCATTCGGTGTTTTTTTTTTTTTTGCTTGTTTGATTATTAGCACAAAATAAATAGTTACGAAATAAAACAACAAAGCAAAAATGACGCCAATTAAATATATTAAGATATATAAATATGGGATTTTGATTTTTTTTTTACGTAATTTGTGTCGCTATTAGTCAAATAATGTGTATTTATACTAAACATGCTCGGTGATTTGCAGCATCATTGTGACGACATAACGAACATTAGATTGTCCCGCGTGTCATTTCGTCGAAGTTAAAGACATTCCAACGAAAACCGAACAAAAACACAAACTACCAGAGTAAGATTTATAAAAATCAGGCTTAACCTCACCTCGCTGCAGGTAGGACGCGGCCTGCTCACACACGGTCTTCTGGCGCTGCTAGTCCTTCCGCATTACGTCACGCTCCGGAAGCTCTTATTTGCAGGGGCGAATATAAGTGAGCTGACGGCCCGACCCTAAACCGCTTGACCAAAGACCCAATGAACAGACTATTATTTAAAGCATTTATTCATGAACTTTTACCGCTATATTTTATATTTATTCTATTTAATATGTCTCATTGCTGGCATGTATTGCCCTTACAGTATGTATAAATTGCTCACTTAATTTTTCCTTGATTACTTTAATACTAGAAAAAAATATCCACATGCCTGTTATATGCATTATAATCCTGTTTCACAAGCTACAAACTCTTTTACCTTGTTAAGAAAGAAAGTTAGGAAATACAGTTCAGTGGGTGGTATTCACACATACTGTTTGCTTCTCCATTCTTCCTTTGTCATTAAAAAAAAAGCGTTATCCAATTTACCTGACTGTCTCTTTTCCCTTATGTGTTTTTTTTACAAATTTTATATGATGGTAAACATCAGTTATGTTCTTTCAGGTTTGAGGAATTTTAAGACAATACCAACATAGCTACTTGGTGTTTGTTCACAGACAATACCTTCAGACTTGTTGGTCTTGGAGAATATTTATTATGTAATCTCAGTCTGCATTGGTACCACAGATGGTTTGGTAACCAGTCATCTGTTGGCACAAAGTCCTGCAGAGCAGTAATTGGGATTTGCAAAAAATTTTAATCAGTAATTATGAGTGCATTAATAATTTAAGGGAGAAGATGTGTAAGAAGCATGGACCGTAAGAAGAAATCCACGGTCTGTGAAGATGTGTTGATTTAGTGTCAGGAGATGGAGATCAGTCACATCATGTAATAGCAACATTGTCCCAGATGGTGTCACTTTAGTGCTTCGTGTTAAAACGACTTTGATTCTCAGGAGACACACAGTACCATTCATCTCTGGACCACAAAACTATTTGTCGCCCTTGAAGCAAAATAACAGCAGTCCCTAAGTATGTACATTTTTAATCACCAGGGGGCGCTATGCTAAACAGCAGTGTTACGTGTTAAGATGATTAGTTTTTCTTCTGCTCAAATCGTGGCCATCAGAGCATAGGTGGATTATGATATAAGGAGCCCCTGGATACAGTCAGTACAATGCCCAGTCTTCATATACAGGACCCACTGTGAGAGAGATAATTAAGCACTACTACATGTCTTCTCTCTAGTATTCCTGCAGCACAAATTAGTTTCTACATTCAAGTCAAGGTCAGGTAAGCATCGCTACTTGCGTCACAGATACCGGAGTTCTTTTTTTACCGATATAAACTCAGTACTTTTCAATGTCACTTCTGAAATGTGTTGTAGTTCACAAAGTCAGATTGCTGATGTTTTCTACAGAGCAGCTTGTTCAGTCACAGTGCTCCACACAAGTGGCAGCTGATTCCTCATCTCTTTCTCTGCTCCATCGCTTCATCGGGCTTGTTCCGCTGCCGCCAGCACATTCTCCCCTGGATGCGGTCTGATCCAGGAGACAACAACACTGCAGGGCTCAGCACGTGCATGTGTGTGTGTGTGTGTGTGTGTGTGTGTTACTGAGTTACTTGCCACTACAGTTTTTTTATGTGTCTTAAACTATTTCATCACTCATCAAATATGTTAATCATCTGACCTGACATCACTACTAACTCATATACTCATATTATCGCCATTTATGTATGTTTGCTAATTATCGCGAGATTGTGGGTACAGGGTTCGAGGCTTTGAGCTCAAACATATGCTACATTCAAAGAATGTTGGAAATAATACCATTCACAATAAGAGAAGGACAGAACTATCCTAGAAAGAGAGATATAATTATTAGATTCTAATTTGGGTTCAGGGAGAGAAAAAGCTAATTTACAAGGAAGAGGATATGATAAAAGGTTAATGTTTGAGGTACTTCAAAAATTTGTTTATGATGAAATGTTAATGTTTGAGGTACTTCAAAAAGCTAATTTGTTTATTCTATACTTCTTCATTTATGTCTAAGTTACTGTATAAACCTGTTTATAGATGTGTCTTTGATTATAATACTTCTCTATATCAACACAAAAGGTTGTTGTGTTCCTCTGGACTTGCACAATTACTGTATGTTTAGATACATGCATAATATACAATTATGAAGTATTCATCTGATTTACAATCCATAATTAAACATGCCGTCATCTGATTTATGCATGGTTACACAACAAAAATACAGATTTTAAATAAAATCTTTTGCAATGATCATGAACAACTGGAGCATGTTTACTGGAAAAAGTGTTGACCAGTTTATTTTTAGTAGCCTATTGAGGTCCGTGGTCCCATAACACCACCGCCATCTGTTCTTGGCGTACAAGAAATTGCGTCACATATCTGCTTATAATTAAAAAAAAAATTATGCAAATTTAAATCTCGCAATTTACGCAGTGCACCTGAACGCAACAGAGAGAGAGAGAGGTTTGCTCGTCAGCTCTTTCCTCCGCTCGCTGTCCGCTCGCTCTGCCTCCTCTGTCGAGAGAAAAAAAGAGGAAGGAATATGGTTTCATCTGACGCTCCTCCCGTTCCAGCGCTGCTGTAGCGGATCTGCACTGCGAGCGAGAGGCTGGGGCTCGGTCCGGTGCAAACCCCCTCTCTGTACTTGAAGCGACCGCCTTCCCCGTTGCCAACCAGCCCGTAGGAGCGCCACCAGCACACCGGGAGACATAAATGGGTGAGATGCGCTGCTTTTTTCTGCCTTTTATTTGGGAGAATGCCCAAAATAGCCTCCAGCGCCTCTGCGCATCTGGATGGGGAGGAATGAACGCCCGCTCCAGATGTGCTCTGGGCTGAGTCCGTCTCTCCTTCCTCCCCCCCTGCTCCCCCGCTCCCCTCCCTGACGTCGCCTCAGACGTGTTGCCGAGCTGTTAGTAAGTGGCCGCGCGGGTTCGGCGTCTCACTCGCTGGCGTTCCACGCGTCCTCTGTTCACGGTTGAAGAGCGGCGCGTGGGTGTCGCTGCGTGGATGCGAAATTTTCGAGACGAGCGTCGGGGTCGCGGTGATGAGTTGCAGATGTTGACACGTTTGCATTCACTCGGACTATCCTGCGCGGGTGCTGCCGAGCGTTTGACTGAGTCCAGCTCCAGTGAAACAGGCCTGGTCGTGGCACCTCATCTCCGTCATCACTTCCCACTGCGCTCTTGTTGTTGCACACAATGCATAAATTATAGCTGGTTGCACGAGCGATAAATGCGTTAGGCTGGATTTAGCACCAGTGCCATTCCTCCAGAGTGTGACTTACTGGGCTTGCATTGTTCTGGGCTACTTTGTACTGGGATACGTCTCTAATTAGAGAACGCAGACTTGTCTGTGCACACATGCAGGAGGGGTGAGGAAAGTTGAAAACACCCCCACCACAACATACACTGTGACACAGTTAACAGCTCTTCAGACCTGATGTGCAGCCACATCTAATGAAGTGGCCTCAGAGAGCAATTAAGTAAAGAAGAGGTGAGCGTCAGCAGCTCAGCTCGTCCACAGCTGTTCTGCAGGTTAACCTCCTGCACAAGCTCGGTTTCTCTGTCGTCATAGGAAGGAACGCGAAACAGCCACTAGACATGTTTCACTTTTCTCAAACTGAAACACTCTCGATTTTTTTAGTTTCTTCTCAGATGAGCACACACTGTTTCTTATCCGGGGGTTGTCAGAAGGTTTCGGCGTTAGTGGGATTACTGGGCCGTCGAGGGAGGGCGGCAAAGCATAAACACACAGCCGCAGAATAACTGCCGAGGACGGCTGGAATTTTCCTGAAGTCTGTGACTGGATCTGTGGTGGGAGTGGGTGGCTGTGGATTCCAGCGGACTCCGGGCCAGCGTGAATGTTTTATAGGCAGAGACACACAGCTGCTCTTGACATCATCAGCAGCAGTGACACACACACACACACACACACACACACACACACACACACACACACACACACACACACACACACACACACGTAAACACGGGCCTGCTGGAAACCAGTGAAATATCAGCGTGTGTGTCTGTACTGTACACGTTTCCTCTTGTCTAAAGCCACTGCAACTGTGAAGCACTGCAGACCCGGGTTGCTGTCCTTCCTGTGTATGTGTGTGTGTGTGTGTGTGTGTACATGTTTTCCCTTCGACGTGGGGACCATAAGCCTTGCTTTTGCTATCAAGGTGAGGCCACTTGGTAGGTCCCCACCAGTCCGAAGGCTTTTTTGATGGTCAAGATGTGATTTTAGGGAGGTTAGAATTGAGTTTTGATTCCGATTAGAGCAAAGGTTAGACGTCTGCCTGTGTGTGTGTGTGTGTGTGTGTGTGTGTGTGTGTGTGTGTGTGTGTGTGTGTGTGCGCGCACGCCTTGACCACTTGAGTGGGAGTTTTGTTTTGTCTGCAGGTTTTCAAATATTCACTCCCCATCTCGCCTCTGCCATTTTTGGCCTTGCTCACAGGCATCGGGGCGGTTTCACACTGGTTGCATGCTTTAGCTTCATCCACTGACACTGATTCTCTTAAAACTCTTAAGATACCAGATCCTCTTGTCTGAGATACAAAGTAAGACAATCAGATGTTTTTAATTGATTTTGTTTTGTGAAATTAACTTAACGCTGTTTGAGGCCATGTGTTTTTGTTGCACCCCTTTCTAGGCAAAACTGTGTTAGTGTTAACCACAGAAAGCCCACTTCACCCGTGGTTAGTGCATGTGTTAGACAGGCCACTTTTCAGACATGGGTCCGTTTTCAGTTTGCTATTTGCAGATAATGAAGCCACCGGCGCCCTCGCTGGCGCTGTGAGGTGTTTGATTGAGTCTCTTCAGGCCGTGCGGTGCCGTATGTGGCTCATATCTCTGCAGAGGACGGGCTCGTCCACAGCCCACGGGCACTGACGCCCGCTGCACTCTGAGGCTGCGTTAGGTGCATAAACCTGCCTTTTTTCCAGTCTGATCGGCCGTCTCCCTGCGGCTGCCTGTCGAACCCGTGGTTACTTCCAGACACGGCTCGTCTCCCGTGCGCGCGTTCCTGTGCCTCTGTGACTGACGTGGGTGTGCGCGCTGCACAGTGCCGTCCACTCCCGTCACTCACATGTACAGTAACGCTGCCTGTCGTCTCGCTGTACACACCTCTCCTTACTGAGAACCTTCCCCCCACTTCCACTCGCTGCCGCTCGCCACCACTTCCCCACTGACATCACCGCCCAGACTCAGGCTGTGGTTCGTCTGCACCGGATCGCTGTGCCGACGGCGTGAGCGGACGCGGGCCGTCGCAGAGGAGCGGCGTCTGTCCCCGTGCAGGACTTCCTGCAGCGCGTAAACTCTCGGCGATCCCCTGACCTGCTTCCAGCCCAGCAGCTTTCACAAGTGTGTGGTCTTGTGGTTCTTACTGTTGCTGCTTGCATTGTCATCAGGGCAGTTGAGTTTGAGGAAACCATGTGTGTGTGAGTCATGCTGCTGTTACACCCCAAAAAAACCACTGGACCCTTTGACCTTTGACCCCACCCCCTCCTCAGGTCACCACACGCTTTAGACAAGGATCAGCACCACTGTGTGATTTGGTGTCTGTGTGTGTGCCAACGGTTGCTAACCCATAAGATGCATTCAGTGCAGTTGTTTTTTTATCAGAATTAGCAGCCTCGTGTGGGAATGAGTGACCTGGTGTGTGTAATTTCCCCTTTTTATTTTTCCCTTTTAGTTACTAATGCAAACTGAAGGTTTACCTTCACGTTTCAACGTTCAGCTTTCGTTCCGGCGCCACAGAGTCGGCCCAGTTTCTTCTTCTTTTCAGTTAAATCCATCCGCATGCTTTGCTCTTCTCTCTGATTGACACTAAGCAGCCTCACAGGCTCAGTGGCTGCAGTCTTTACTGCATTTTCCTATTTACTTCAAAACTATTTTTACCTGAAGATTATATAATTTATTATATAAAGGGAAAACCTGGAAGTCATGTTCACGTTAAGCCATGTTGACTGACTGGAACCACGAGTGCTCCAGTTTGTCTGTCCATTTATTTTTCATGTTGCATTTCATGGTCATTTTCATTTTGACTGGATCTACTGGACTCGGCTTGTTGCGTGTGTTGAACTGGACCCTCAGTACAGTTTCCAATTTGTTGCTCTAAAAGATAATCGTGTCATTTCCTCTTTTGCATCTTTAGTTGTAATGATGGAATTTTGGTCATTTTCTGAATAGCAGGAAATCAAACCCTCATTAGGTAAGAAGCAAGTAGCAATTTTCACTATATCTCTTTGTTGCAAGTCACAGTAAAGTGTGTTCCACTGAATGATTATCACTGCGTCGTATTCTCTGACCCATTTAGTCAGAGACTAAATGTGGACTTGACTTCCCCATAATGACCTTTTACAGTATAGATTCATTTTTAAACGCACTAACTCTATGTTTCTCATGATTTGTGCACAGTGGAGGCCGTGGTGGAGTTTGACTATGAGGCTCAGCAGGACGATGAGTTGAGCCTGACGGTGGGTGACATCATCGTGAACATACGGCGAGACGATGGTGGCTGGTGGGAGGGCGAGCTGGGTGGACGCAGGGGCCTGTTCCCAGATAACTTCGTCAGGGTGAGTAAACCACTCCAACCTTACTCTATGTTCTGGACCACTGGGAGAGTAAACACTGTGCTGACCAAAACAGGCCCATAACAATGAGCTAAATAAATGTAAAGACTCACAGAGCTATAATGTGGATGGACATAAAGGTTTAGGATCACATAGCCCAACACTAACTAACCAGAAACTATTAACGATGAGTCATAATGAGCAGAGAGCTTGAAATGGTTAACACAGCACTCTTTCTTATGATCGTACAACAGTTGCGTAAATGCTGTATTGCCACTACACATTTCTGTTTCCTGGTTGCAATGTGACCTGACCCTCAGATCACAGAAACACTTTGCTGCACATGCTACTGTTATTAGTGCTGATGCTTTAGTTCGTGGAGTTCATGCTGTTGGTGCTGTGTGCGTACGGACCCTGGTAGCTCACGGTGAGTGTGTGTTCTGATGTGGAGGTCTGTGCCCTCCCTGCCTCCCCAGATCAGCGCTGACTCACCACCAAACCGTGCGACTGCACTAATGGACGTGTGGGGCCTGAACCTCCCGTGCAGCCGACCAAGCTGCAGCCTGTGCCTCATGCAACCAGCTGTAACTGGGACGGGCAAAAGCGAATGTGTTGGTCGGGGTAGTGGTAAAAGTGGGTGTTTAGGGTGCCGAGAAGAGGGAAGCGTCTTGTTCACTGTACCATGAGCGGAAGTAGAAGGTGTCACTAGTGTTTTTGACAGCGCGTGTCTGGTCGGGTGGTTCTCCGTGCAGCCAGGCTTTATTTGTGCTGACTGAACGTCACGGCTCTCATTCACTGTCACAGCGCCGGACAATGGGCCTGTGAAGTCCCGCTGACCGTGTATGCGCTGTGTGAGAAACAGAGGGAGACTGTGAGTAATGCGGGAATACCAGACCGGTCTGTCACAAGACTGCAGTTATGGGAATTGGTGACATTAGGCTTTGCAATGCGGGTGAAGGAAGTGGGGGCTGTGGAGAAGTAGGCTTCGAAGGTGACAGGAAGTGATGGGACGTGAGCAGCCCCCGCCAGTGTAGGACAGAAAACTGATGAAAAGTCCCATTGTGGAGGCAGCTCAACTAATAGTAACTATTTGAATCATGTTTGTTTCCTGTTTCGAAGCGTTAGCCCCGGCTGGTGCTGTTGATTCAGGTCAGACTTGATTCACATGGCAACTAGTAGAGGAGTAGATATTGTAAAACCACAGGTTCACCCACTGAGCATCAGATGTGCCACCAGTGCTTTAAGATCACATGATCTAAAAGCCACAGTCACTGAGGGAAATGCTCTGTCGCAGGCTGTGGCGATAGCGTCGGTGATCAGAGCTCGAAACTCTTCACAAACACTTTCAACTGCTGTTTCCTGCAAACAAGCTGCTCGTTATCAGACGCTTAACAAGGCTAATGGCAACATTTGGGCAGGACCCAAAAATGACCTTTTAATATTTATAGTTATTTAACCTGTGTAATATGTGAAAACACACGAAACCCCTCTTTTTACAGCATTATCTGATGTTGGGTGTCTGTTCAAAGCGATGAACATCACACTAGTTCGTGTTGGACGCCGCCGTCAGCGTGTGGGAAGACTTTAAAGTGAATGATGAATTAAGCCGCGTGTTTGGCACCGGCCGCACTCGTGGAACAACTACTGTGGCATGAAGAGTCCACAGGAATCTGTAACGTAGGCCGCTTGGCAGCGTGAACACGGAGCCCATGCGAGCTGCAGCAGCAAACGCAGCTCCTGCCTGGACCGCGCAACCAGGCAGAACGTGAAGCAGGACGCCCAAATGGTGGATGTGGCCTCACACAGTGACGCGAAATGGAAGCGTAAGACGTATAGTTGCCCCAAACAGTGAAGCACGTCGCTCGGCAGCGATGCAAACGCAGCGTATTTGGTCTTTGGCAGCTCAGGGTTTCACACCAGGCTCCTCAAAAACACTGAGATGTCAGTGAAATTAAACTAATGACGGTAAAGCTGCTCTCATTATGCTCTGCTGCAGTCAGTGTGACAGAGACCGTTGTGCAATAAAAATGTTGCTCATGAAAAGAGGGAAACTGTATTTTTACTGCGTATTTCGCAGTGTTTGCTCAGCATACGATCACCGTTTCCTCATTTCTCTTCTCCGTCTCTGAGTTCGGCCTACGCGCCGGGAGTTAGCTGCTACCGCGCATTGTTTTGCATTATCTCGGATTTGGAGATGGGAAGAGGTCAGAGGTCTGATGATAGTGGAGCCACAGCAGGGGGGGTGCTACCGACACACAGGCTGCCATGTTAACGTACCGTAGGAGCGAGCGCAGTGCGGCACACGCAGGTGTTTCCTGTTCAGATATGATGAATCACGTTGTCTTCCTCAGTTTTTTTTTTTTTTTTTCAGACGGGTTTCCTTTAACTCCGGGTTACCTCCATAATCCCCACAGGAAGAAGTGCATTAGAGCATGAATAGAGTCTGTGCTGTAACAAAGGCTTCCAAGAACAGCGCGGTTACTGTAGCGCTCCCATTGTTTCCCTCTGCAGAGCCGTCACCATTAAAATCGAACGAGCCGGAATAAAGATTTAACATTTCATTCTCACGCAGCGAACGCGGCCTCTCTTCCAGGCGCCGTGGGCCACGCGCGGCGCTGCGGCTGCATGCGTAGGCTGCCTTGTGCCTTGTGGAGTCTCCGAGTTCGCTCGCCCGGTCTGTGCCTCGGTTTCTGAATGGACGCGCGTGCGAGACATGAAGGAGCGATCCTCTGCGCGGCGGCTGCAGAATCGATGTCGGCCCCTGCTTTTACATTGACGCTGCATTAGCCTAGTTAACCAGCTGAAAGCACCAAGGTAACCGTGGAGCGGGGGCTCGCAGTCCAATGAGAGGCTAAACCTGACGCGGATGCTTTCATCTGTGACTCCCTTCAGCCGGAGCAACACACACTGAACCCAACGGCACACTCTTAATTGGCCCCTCAACTACTGAGAGCGCGAATCTCTGCCAGTGTCCAATTTGCGCTTTGGGCTGCTTCATACACAAATCCCACTCGCTCCAACATCGTGTCCGGCCCCTAAAACGTCTCATTTCCTCACGAGCTTCAGTTGTTGTCTAGGAAACGCGTCTCCCCGTCGGTGTATTTTGGGCTCCGTGTGGCTCATTAAGGCTTTCGCGCCGCACCAGGCCTTGCTGAGGCGCGTGTGCGCGAGGGGACGGACTGTGTGAGTCAGTGTGCCGGGGTCCGTCTGCTGCGCCAGAGGCCGGGGCTTACGAAACCGCGTCATGCCGAATGCAGCGCGGGGATGTGAACCGTCACGTCTAGCATTCGTGCCTGGATGTGAGCGTCTCCCTCCTCGCTCGCTGGGCGCCGCCGCCTGCCTCATCTGCACGGCGTCTTGTGATTCCCCCGCTCTGTGCAGGCAAGAGTCACGAGGGCGCACATGTAGCGAGCGGAAACCGAGGGAAAGGTTGCAGCCCCGATGGAGGCGGCGGTGCAGCGCTTGTGCTGGCGTTTGCCCGAGCTTCGCGAGCGCTCGCTGTTGATCTGCTGGTAAACAGAGGCTTGAAGTCTAAGACGGGCGGCGCAGGCCAGAGAAGGATGCCTCATACACATACAGGGGAGCAAACATCATTTGCATTTATTGAATATATGAGCACGTTCATTGCATAACTGATGGCATCATAACCTTGAGGACACATTCAGCTGTGCTAATTCTGAAGGCAGCGCTGCCTTATAGCTTCACTTGTTTATAAATTACTTCCTCCTGTTTTATGTATTTTCTCACCTCCCTCTAAACATTCTTCCTCAGCCCCTCCTCCTCGTCCTCCTCCTCTACTAATCATCTCTCTGTCGCTCCCCATAGGAAATAAAGAAAGACGGGAAGCGGGATGGAGGTCAGGCCAGCGTCGTTAAAGCGGAGCTCTCCAACGGCAGGGCCAGTCCCGTGGCCAACCCCGGCGTGCGACCGGGTCGGAAAGGTACCGAACTCAATGACCCGTAGACACAGAATGTCCAGAAGACGTAGGACGACTGCACAAAGATAAAACGTCAACCACAATAACACACAACAATCCACACCGAGACACAAATTAACCTAAGAGTCTGTGCACAAATCATGTTTGGCTGCACACACACCTTCACGTGATGCCTTAAAACTTACCGTGAAGGAGGCTGACACCTGGTGGACAGAGAAGGAACTGCAGGGCCTCGTCTTGGCGTCTGAGCGGGTGTGGAATGAGTCAAAGAGTAATGAGCAGGACAAACAACTGCAAGGCCAGTGGGAAGCATGCGGTGTCAGTCTGTCCTCTAATTGAAAGGTCAAAGGTCAGGGGATCAGAATTCAGCCACGGGGACTTCTGTCAAGTCACTGACCAAAACATTAATGCACGAGGTTTCATGGCACTGAAGCAGAACTGTGTTTAACTACATCTGAGCCGTGTGTTTGCTGCAGGGGAGCAGATCCGTAAGCGCAGGTGTAAGGCGGCGTTCAGCTACGTGCCTCAGCACGAAGACGAGCTCGAGTTGAAGATAGGAGACGTCATTGAGATCATAGCTGAGGTGAGAAGAGGCCTCAGTGAAGACGCACCACAAGTTTTGGTTCCTCCTAAATGTGCATCGCGTGTGTTCAGGTGGAGGAAGGTTGGTGGGAGGGGGTTCTTAACGGCAAGACCGGAATGTTTCCCTCCAATTTCACCAAAGAGGTCGCGAGCGAGTCCGAGGCGCCCTCGGCGGACACGCCCACCTCGCAGGACGACCTCCGCAGAAGTGAGTCCACGCAAAGCACAATAATGGACAAATCAGTGCTAAGATCAGTGCTCTAACATGGAGTGTGTACATTGTGTCCAGGTAAAGACAGTCCAGGCAGTGAAAGCGATGGCGGCGACAGTCGGTCTGAAACAGGGTCAGCAGAAATCCAGCCTAAGAAGGTGAACAGCGAAAAGGTGCACACATTCTGCACACGCGCTTCCGTCGTGCGATCCTATCTGAAGACTTCATCTCTGAGCGCGTTTATTCCTACAGGATCCTTCAGCACTTCCTTTAGCGCAAAACAGGAAGGTGACGCTGCTCCTTCGGCACAAAAAAAAACAAAAAAAATCCCGCCTCCAGTTCCAACACGTGGTGTGCGGCGACAGATGTTGTGACTCATCAGGATGAATGTGTTTGACTGTGACTTCAGCATTCAAAGCGTTTCATCAGACGCGGTTCTTTACACAGAACGAGCCACTGAAACGCGACCAGGTCAGATTCATTGAACCGCCGAGCGGTTCCAGGCCGATGGCTACAAGCTGCTTGCGAGGAAGTGTGTGTGTGTGAGATCTGCTCGCTGACGTGTTTTAAGGCTGATTTGGATAAACCGCTGCTGATCCTTTCTCTCCTCCTCCAACCACCACCGGCTGAGGCCGATGGCTGACTCCTGTAAATACTGGGAGTTTTGCTGGGTTTAGTTGCACGTCAGCTTTGTTATCTTTGTGAATCACACATTAAAAATGGAACCCACCAGCAAAGTGGAACAGTTCCTTAAACGCCAACGTGCAGCCTAATGCCCATGTGGTTTTCATTAGCCTGAAGCCCTCTGTTTATGACCAGAGCGGTTTGATGATTCTGGGACCAGAAATGCTCCTGCATGAAGCTGATGACTTGTGCCTTTAATTAACCTTCAGATCAGAGGGTTCGGCTTTGGTGACATTTTCAAAGACCAGCCCATCAAGCTCAGACCTCGCTCTATGGACCTGGACTCAGAGGGAGACAAGGTGAGACACACACACACACACACACACACACACACACACACACACACACACACACACACACACACACACACACACACACACACACACACACACACACGCACGCTGATGCTGTGATCATTGTATTGTGCGTAACATGGGAAGGAAGTCCTGGCTTTGGCTCCTCCTATTTGTCTGTTTCAGCTGTACAGCACAGGAAATGACACACACACACACACACACACACACACACACACACACACACACACACACACACACACACACACACACAAAGCAGAAGTGAGAGCTCCACAGGGGGAGAGATACAGAGAGGGAGAGAGAGAGAGAAGGGGTGTGATACAGTTTCGCAGTGACGCACACCCACACACACGCGCACAGACACACACACACTGTCAGAGCTGATGCAGCAAAGCTTCGTCTGTGTTTAAGTGGAGCCAGAGGACGGTAGGCTCCTGTTTTCTGTTCTTCTGCTCTTATTTCCTTCTTCTGTTGCTTCTTTTGTTGCTAATCTTCAGCATTTGAGCGTGTTGTGGTTTTGCCGTTAAGGTTCTCTAGTCGTTTTTCTTTTAACTACAAAAACAGAAAGTATATAATTAGATACAGTATGGAAACATTGTGGTTTACTAATAGCTTTCAATTACAGTACATATCTAAGTTTCATAGAGTCTTATTTTGGCCTCATGCTACATTACTTCTACTGAATGTGTCTTTACTTTCTCTCATTTTTTCATAAAAACTAAATGAATGAGATGTTGATCTTACACTCGCAGGCCACTGTATGACAGTGGGTCCAAACCAGTTCATCTAAGTAGATTTAATGTCTGCTGAACTGCATTGGACTGGACAGGTGTGCCTAATAAAGTGGCCAGTGAACGATCTCCTCCAAAAGCAGTTGGAGCCAGGTGTCGATGTTCGCGTTCCCCCCAGAGACGTGTCGCCCCCTCAGCGCCTCTGGCTTCATTTCCATAACCGCCTGATAGTTCACCCCGTTTATCTGCAGAAGGAGCCAAAACCTGAGCAGTCCCCACCTTCTACACATAAACTGACCTCTAACCTCGCAGACGCTGACGTGTGAAGTTGGTCAAAGGCCTGTGAAAAGCAATTCCGCTGCAGACGCACTGAGTGTGAGTCTGTTGTGACGGATGTGTGTCGACCGCCCGCTGAGCGCGAGGCTGTGATGTTGCTTTAATGGGAGACGCTTTTTTTTCATCCCTGTTGAGTCTGTGGAGGAGGCGACGGCGTCGCCACCCGGGACGGAGCCACGACGGCCGGAGGCTCAGCGGCCGCGGCCGCCGTGCGTCCCCTAGGTGCTGCTTCCAGTGTATTTAAGTGCATTTCAATAACTTTTGTTTTTTATCAGTGTGACACATCTATAAGCAAAGAGCTGCGTTTCCTCTGACTCGTTTTTGCTGAGGTGAGTCAGACAGAAATCCAATATCAAATGCTATGTGTTGCACGAAAAAAGGAAGTGGAACAGTTTCGTTTTAACATGTCTTGTTTTACCCGCTGTGAAAAGGACCCGACCCTGAAGACGTGCTGTGATTATTGTGCGGGGTGGGTTTTAAAGGACTCCATCAAACTGCGTGACGCAGCCTGTGAGCGCTGGGCGTCCATCTTGGGGTCGACCTGGCGCTCTCCTCAGGCTCGGCGCGTCTCATGACTCTCTGTGGAGGCGACAGCGGCCTGCAGAGCGGTGCAGGTCTGCTCTAGAGTTTCCTGCCTCTCGTTGTGCCGGTGCAGGTTGGTGCAAGGTTCCTCCAGCACCGCATCCTGCTGAGCCCTGACAACCACCGTTTGCTTGTTTCAGTCGGCTGGATGTTCATTTATTACGTGTAACATTAACAGATTCAAACAATGCTCTGGCGCTGGGCTGGACGTGTGGCTGTTGGTTCTGAGCGTTCTTTGTTTCAGGCTTCGAGGTCATGATGGATCAGATAAACATCACTTAGAACCTCACAAAAGTAGATCACAGTCGCTTGCAGCCACAACAGTTTGCAGGGGCTCAGGTCCGCGAACCAACGGACACAATGACGATTTTCTCAGAATTTACTCAGTCCAGATCTGATCTTTTCACGTCGACGGCTCGTATTCATGTTTGCAACCAACGTGTACAATGGCAACAGAACAGAATCATTATTATTATCAACAAGCAACATTTCAGGCCCTGGAACAGGTCGAGGAGTCAAACAGTTTGAAATGTATTCAAACCGTCGTTCAAACAGCTAATCTGGCTACGTGTTCCTCACACGGAGTGAAAAATACAGCCGTTTCAGAACATTATAAAAATAAGAACAAGAAGTTGTGTGACCGTCATTACTCCTGAGAATAGTTCTCTCTCTGGCCGGTCCACAGTTGACACTAGTGGACACGGACGCGTCTGACTTTGTAATGATGCCTCGACGCTCGAAGCGCCACATGGGTCTCATTAGGGAGGCAGCGAAAGACGCGGCTCGGAGGGAGCAGAAGCCGGCGGGGGAGGCGGGCTGGAACGCGTCGGGCCGACGGAACAGAGCGGCGTGTGTGCTGGGCACAGACCGGGCCCTGTGCATCACAACGCATACGTGTGTGCTTTCCTGTGGAAGAGCCACCGCGGTTCCACAAACACTGTGGAGGGATCCACTCCAGCCGGGAAACAACGGCGCCTTTAACACCCGGCCCGTTGGGTCCACGTCAGCCAGGCGGCTTCCAGTTAAAATCTGTGCGAACAGGACACATTCTGCTTCATTGCTTTGTAATTTAGGTCAACTATAGTAACATAGAATTCTATTTATTTACTATTCTAAATGTGTAAACTGGTGTGAAGCAGTGCACTGGGTGAAGTCCACAGCGTCTGCACATATACTGGTGTCTGTCTTCACACCAACCACAGCTAAAACAAACCAGGTCACAACGCGCTGTCGGTTTTGTTGTAAACTCCGGAAGCCTCAAACCAAATCATAATCGTTACATCAGACGAACGCCACCAATGATCTCAAAGGTTCTGTAGCAGCCGAGACTAAAGGTTTCCTTCTGTCTGTTCACCGCGCAGATCAGCGAGGGGAAGGCAGCGAGTGCAGAAACCATGAGGGCCGAGCCTGACAGCAAATCTAAAGGTAACGACGGCCCCGGCGGCGAAAAGCTCCAATGCGTGTGGTAGAAAAACAAAAGCAGATGTACGCGTGTTTTCACTCAGGGCGTGAGCAGTGCAAGGTCCTGTTCCCGTATGAGGCCCAGAACCAAGACGAGCTGAGCATCAAGGAGGGCGATATCATCAACATCGTCACCAAGGTGGGTCAGATGTGGAACAGGTGTGGATGCTGGCAGTGACTGGGTGAGTGTGGACTAAATGCAGAACGAGCGCGTCCTCTTGTGCAGGACTGCGCCGATGCCGGCTGGTGGATGGGGGAGATCGGAGGAAGACAAGGCGTGTTTCCAGACAACTTTGTCAAGCTGCTAGAAGTTGAGAAGGAGGTTAGACAGGAAACCTTGACTTTTACAGCTCAAAGTGTCTTAAAGACGCGGCAGACCGTTCATGTGTTCGTGTCTGTGTTTCCAGAGACCGAAGAAGCCGCCTCCTCCCAGCGCCCCGGCTGCTAAAGTCGCCACAGGTAGAACCACGCTTTATCTTTGCCTCATATTCATGTTCTGAGCACAAACCAATGCTGACGAGTCCAAAACCTATGCATTTGAACCTGTAGAGAAAAAGTCAGACGTCAAGAAGGTTCCTCCTGAAAGACCTGAGCACCTGCCACACAGAGACCAGGACAGAGGTAGCCTGAGCTGCAGCTCCTTACTGATCCTTCACTAACCTCTTTAACACTAGGGTTTTTGCTCTTTGCACTGGTGTCGGAGACAAAGTCACCAGCACTAGCAAAAGAAAAATCCCTTGCAGAGCTTTGATTAAAAGAGCGTGTCAACACGAGTCTGTGTCTGTGCAACAGGAAGCGCTGGGTGCTGTGGTTTGACTCTTGAAGCTTAAGATGCCATGTTAACTGCTGGTGTCAGACAGACGCTTCCAGTTGCACTGTAACCTACTATAACTCTACAGAGGAGCCGCCTCAGCGACTGCATGTGACGCTTTCATTTAATTCCTTCTTTCTCCTCTTGTTTCCTCCTTCCTGTTCTTGCAGCTTTGGGCGGATTCAGACTTTCCTACTTCCTGTTTTGACCTCGAATTTAGCTCAGATGCTGCAGCTACCGCCTCCATGGCCGCGCGTCTGTGTGTGAATGCTTGTTCACGGTTGTTATCCCCCGTGTAAACCCGTGTGTTTGTTCGTTTTGTGTGCGTGTGCAGGTGAAGAGGTGAAGGCTGGCGACATCCCTAAGCCCTCCCTCCCGTCCATCCTCCCCAAGAAACCCCTCCCCCCAAAGTCAAGCTCCTCCCTCTCTCAACCCCCGCGGCGTCCCGAGAGACCGCCCGCTCGAGAGACTCCTGCGTCAGTACACACACACACACACACACGCACGCACGCGCACGCACGCACACACACACACACACACACACACACACACACACACACACACACACACGCACACACGCGCACACACACGCACGCACACACACGCACACTCAGCAAGCGTTCAAGAATCCAAAGCGTGAACAGCCTAACGTTGTTGTATGGTTTACCTGCTCAGGTCTGAAAGCCCCAAGTCTGAGGGCGGGGCTTCGACCCCAGATTCTGCCCCTGACAGGTCACATGACGTGGGTGAGTTTGAGTGCGGGGAGCGCTGAGCCGTCGGTTCGGGGCTCGGTGCATCAGTGCCTGTCGGAGTGCTCTCCATCCTGTGCTGCCTGCACAGGCTGAAGTGTCCCGTTTCCCTGTGTGTTTGCGCAGAGATCGATCTGGACGCCGTGGTTACGTCAACGGAGAAGCTGAGTCATCCCACGGCGTCGCGGCCCAGAGTCACCGACCGCCGGCCTCGCTCGCAGATCATCACACCTGTAAGTGTTTGCAGCCGCCGCGGTGGGTTCTAAATGAAGGGTGTCTTCACCGCCGTTGCTTGTCTCTCAGTCATCCACTGACCTGGACGCTCCCGCGGTGGAAGTGAGGAAAGACAGAGCAAAGGAGGATCATGACGCGGTCCCGTCAAGACCCGTGGACATCACCCTGAGGAAAGGCATCCCCATCGTCCCCGTAAGAGCACCGCTCAGCGCGTCCAGCAGGGGGCGCCACAGCTCATCTTACTGTCACCGCCATCCTACTGTACCTCCAGACCGGTGGCTCTGATGCTTCCTGTGTTTGTGTCAGGTCCCCGACGGTAAAGCGCCCCTGCCCACCAAGCCGTGTGCTCTGGCCCTGCCGAACTCCAGCCACCGCACCTTCTCCGCGTCTTCCTCGGGCCTGAGCCCCTCCCCGGAGCTGCGGCACTCGCCCCTGACCCCCCCGACGCTGGAGGAGCTCAGAAGCCAGCTGAGGGACCTGAGGACCTCTGTGGAGATGCTGAAGAGCCAGCACAGGTGAGGTCTCACGCGGACACGGTGGGTGCATGTGATCCGCTTTCACGCTGACGCTGACGCTGACGCTGACGGTTCAGGCAGGAGATGAAGCAGCTGGGCAACGCGCTGGAGGAGGAGAAGAGGATTCGTCTTAGTTTACAGGTGAGACTCCTGAAGGACAGAATGCGGTTGTAATGTATTGGCTGTCGTCACATGCGCGTCTGGCTTCACAGATGGAAGTAGAGCACATAAAGAAGAACCTGCCCAAATGAAGACTGAGGCGTCATCACCTGCTCTGGCACTCTGATCACCACATAGGAGGCCGTCATTGGAAAACATTTCACCGCCGGCTGAGCCTCCAGCCAAAACGAAGTTTGTGCCAAATGATCGTGACGATCAGCATCAGCGAACGTGAAGCACCGTGGACTCGGCCACAACGTACCCCACCACCCACCCCCCACCCCCCGACGCCGCCTTGTCCTGAGCTCACTTCTTTCTCTCTGTTCAGTTTACTGCTATTTTGTCGGAGCTTGCTGTGCCACAGGTACTGACCGGCCTCGGTGCATCGCCGTGGTTACGGAGCGATGACGCGACCCGCCGTTGCCGTGGCGATGTCACCGGTACGCTCTATTATTGCCAAGCGTGAAGGGAACGTGGGACTGGACTCGCGTGGCCTCAGACGACCTCTGTGCTCTTTGTGTGTCCACTCTGTGGCCTTTGACTCTTCTGCGTGTGTGTCTCCTTTTTTCGCTCCGTGTGGGGATTCCAGTTTTGGACCTGCAAAGTGACCCTGAAGCACCAGCTCTACTCTCCAAACTCTTTTCTTCTGACCGTCACACCTTTTTAACTTGCAGTCAGGTCTTCCATCCGCTAAATGAAGCAGGCTAAAATCACAAGCACATCTGGATTGTCCCTTAAAAGCTCAGATGACACATACTGATGCTGTAGGTGCTATTTCAAGTACTTTGGCTTTTTGAGAAATCTGCTGTTTACTTTGATGTGAACTCGTGTGTCTGTTACTTATTAAGATGCAGTAAAGCTTGAAGCAGAGCTAAACAGCTCCTGGATGTAGTTTCATGATGTACCTGTATTTAGCTTTAGCCTCTGAAACAAATGCAATTTCTCCACAAGTCAATCTACTCTGAATCCAAAACTGCCCCAGATGTTTGACTGCAAATTAAAAACTGTCTTGAAGAAAAGCGCTGCATGAACACACCCGCGTGAGACAGGAGAATTGCCTTATGAGGACGACATCGAACAGACCCCGAAGCAGCTGAGGTTTGTGGCGCAGCGGGAGGTTGGAGATGCTTTAAGGAATGTAGACAAGGGAAGATCCTCACAGGAAGGGAATGGAAGAGAAAGTGTGTGTGTGCATGTATGTGTGTGTTTGTTTTCGCATGTACGGCCGTTTGCCTCCCTTCCTACATGTGCACAGAATCTATGGCAACCCGTCACTGTGGCCTTCCTGTCTTTCTTTCTTTCTTTCTTTCTTTCTTTCTTTCTTTCTTTCTTTCTTTCTTTCTTTCTTTCTTTCTTTCTTTCTTTCTTTTTCTCTCTCTCTCCTATGACAACAAGGAAACTGCTACAACTGAGGCTCCAGCTTGTTTTCTTGACTCTGTCTTTTCTCTCCAGGATAGTGATAAATATATACTTTTATATTTCAGTGTAATAAAGATGCTATTATGTATTTTTGTGTGTATTTTGTCAAAGCATTACAATATATATGAACTATACAGAACCAATATTTTTTGGACTGTTAAAGGCCACCACATCCTGTGGAGACCACAGACAAAGAAGAAATGAAAGCCCTGAGTCAGTTTTACCAGGCTGGGAAACAACTGCAGGATTTCAGCAATAGCACACGTTTTACGTAAGCACATAAACTCCCCTGAATGTGAATAATAATAAGATCCTGTGTCAGTCAACGTTAATACTGCCGCACACAGCTGCTTCAGATCAGGATCTTTCTACACCATAGCATAAGGTAAACATAAAGTGTACACGACAACAACGGACAGAAGAAATAAAAGCTGCTATCACACAAGCAGCAGATGGAAACATCCCCTAATAGTTCCTAGAGAAGCACCTGCCTACAGTAAAAATGACCCCATCACGGTGCCACCTGTTTGTTTCACATTTTCTGTGACTTATAAAGTATATTATATTCCACCTCTGTTTATATACTTGGAAAATCCCAGGATGACCTTCTTTGTTTATTCAGCTATAGACAGTTAAGCTGTAAATCAAATGATGAATGAATGCTAATATTATACTTTATTCTCTACCAGCAGTTACCGACATAAACAAAATACTGAAATGACTGTGGTAAAAAATGATAGAACCTTCTGACCACGCGGAACCCGGAGGAATTTGGGGAGAGTATTTATCCACTTCATCCACAGCCTCCTGAGGGGAATAAATCAGGTCTCTATTCATTTATTTGCTCAGAGAGGTGATAACTGAGAATAACTTGGCTGCTGTGTAGGAGGGACACGCAGTTTTATATTTAGACAACCGGAGACGCGGCGATAACGTTTCAAACTGTGTCCGGGACGGAGGAGACGGAAGCGCTGATGGCTCTGCCCCGATGTATAAACACTCTCCCCGTGGGAAACTTTAAACCAGGTTAAAGGCGAAAGTCAATAATTCAACTTATGGATGCCTCTTG